>NC_067409.1:97996592-98299092 GCF_009764475.1 Pristis pectinata | reverse complement strand
AGGAGGCAAAGTTGAAAGCAGTGGAGTGATTGACAGCTGCAGAAGAGCATGAAGTTCAAAGATTATCAGTTAGGAGCTTGATAATGCAAATGCTGTTGCCTTTAGGGGGTGTGTTTTTCAAAAACCATCACAAGAAGGGTGAGGCAGAAAAAGTATTTTTTTAAATGGTGAGAGATTGAAAGGTGTTGGTGTCCAAAGGGACCTGGATGTCTTTGTTCACAAATTACTAAAAGTTAGCATGCAGATATAGCAATTAGCACGCAATTAGATACAGCAAGCAATTAGCAAGGCAAATAATACGTTGGCTTTAATTGCAAAGATATTTGAGCACAAGACTTGCTCTGCATGTGTAGGGCCCTGGTGAAACTGCATGTGGAATATTGTCCGCAAGGTGGATATATTGGTGATAGAGGACTGCAACGAAAGTTCACCAGATGGATTTCTGGAACAGCAGGCTTATCCTGGAGAAGAAATTAAGCAGATTGGACCCGTAGTCTAAAGTTTAGAAGAATGAGGTATGATCTTATTGAAATGCACGAAAAATCTTACTGGGCTTGACAGGGTAGAGGGGGAGTTTGATTTTTTTTTCTGTAGCTGAGATGTCTAGAGCCAAGGATCAGACTGTTAAAACAAGGGCAGCTATTTGAGACTGAGATGAAAAGAAATTTCTTCACTCAGAAGGTAGTCAGTTTTTGGAATTAACTCCTGAAGAGGGCTGTAGAGGCTCAGTCATTATGTTCAAGGCAGGGGCTGATAGATTTTTACATGTTAAGGAAATCAAGAGATATGAGGTTAATACAGGAAATTGGTGAGGAGATGAAAGATCAGCCATGCATTGAATGGCAGAACAGTCATGAGGGGCCAAATGGTCTGCTTTTGCTTTTTCTTACGTTCTTATGTGATTGGGAGGGAGACGGAAGATGTGAGTGCTGAGGAAGTAAAGGCAGTGGTCAGAAGTGGCTTACCAGTCATGGAGGCTGTATTAACAGCTGACATACTAGCCCTTTGAGAATTACAGGCGTCTGATCATAATCGGTGGCTCTGTTTATTTAATTCTGCTTGAATATATTCATCCTTAGAAAGCAATGAAAAATATATTTTGTCTGTCACAGAAACCATAAACCTTGTTAGAAAGGAAGCAATATGCAGGCTGCTCACAGGGGACTAAAATGGATTTGTCACTTGTTTTATGTTTGAACAAATAATTAAATGTGTAGGAGATGACAGCAAAACAATTGCATCTAATTGCACTTGCAGAAATATTGTGCATAGCCCAAGCACTATTGCCAGACACTGGGGGAGTTCAAAACAAAAAAATTCAAATCATTTTTTTAACCACGTTTATTTCACGTCATTTTGGATCTATCAGTCCTGTAATTTCTTTAGACTTCATCCATGCTGAAAGAGCCAGAATATTTACAGAGAACCTTAATATAACCTCACAGAGAATAAACTGGTTTTGGAGTCTCTGCTTTATGTTTCTGCCAAAGTGCAATTTTGCAGTGCCTGACATCGTCTGTTTGCCATTAGTTTACTGAAGTGATCACTTTAACATTTTAGTGCATTAACCAGACGAATGAACTTCTACCAAGATGCTCTGAATCTCCAAGCAAATGGTAGGGGACAAGATTAGATCATTTTGAATAGATGAGAATAGGGAACTAAAAGACTGAGTGCATATTAAATCATGTGTTGTACAAATTTCCAAGCTTGGTTATTCTTTGAGTCCAAGCTTTAGAACACCTGGATGGAGCAGTGTTCAAAATGCGCACCTTTAGTGCTAATTACTGCCAATACTTGCACAGTGTAGGAGCCCAACTGTCCTGCAGACTAGTTAGCAACTAAAGTGCACATCTTTTGCACAAGCTATCAAGTTTAAATTCACTCTAGGTTGTTTGTTCAAATTTTATGCAGAGGTACTATATTCACAAAAATAAGTGGCATTGCAATTTGTATCGCACAGAGTATCCTAATCTGAAAAAAAATTCTGAAGGGGTTATGTTTTAATGTTTTATTATTAATGTCATAATTGATGAATGAAGTTTGCAAAGATACTTAATGTGGGTACTAAAAATATTAAAACTTTCTGAAAAATTTCTGTGCAACTTAAAATGTGCTAAGCCTAGTTTTTTCCTTCAAAATATGTAGCCTGCAGATCCATTTGACTTAAGATTATTAATTTAGATTTGATTTTATGTCTATTCTGTGGTATAGACTATTGTCCAAATAATGTCTTAATGTTGGGTTCAATATGAAAAAGCAATAACATATTTGCTTTCAGAAATATCAGCCTTTATTTATATTGCCCTATCAACATGGTGGAACATCCTTGGCAGTTCTCAGTAGCATACTTTGACCTTGAGCAACTTATTAGATGAGGTAACCTAAAGTTTTGCCAAATTCTTATATTTTAAGGTGTCTGTAAAGGAGAAAGGTGTAGCAAGGCAGAGAAGTTTAAGGAGGAAATTCCAGAGTCTAGGCACCTGAAAGTACAAACACTGGCAGATTAAAACTGGGGGTAAATAATAATCCAGAAATGGATTTGTGCAGAGTTCCTGGGGGATTGTAGTGATGTGGTTTACAGAGAAAGGGAGGGATGAAGCGATGAAAGGATTTGAAATAAGAGAATTTTTAAATTTAAGTGTAGCAGGATGGGGAACCATTGTAGCTCAGTGAACATGCTAGAAGTGGGTGAACTGAGTTAGTGTGAGTGCTTCCTGTAAATGCAGTTTAGGATTCTGAAAGGCATGTTATCTTGGTATCAGTACGTTCCCCACCCAATTCTGTGCATGCCAAAAATCCCTTTATTTATTTTAATTTCAGGAAGCCTTGCAGAAAATCCGACAGAAGAACACCATGCGGCGTGAGGTGACAGTAGAACTGAGTAGTCAAGGTTTCTGGAGGACTGGTTTGCGTTCTGATGTCTGCCAGGTAAGCACTGCCCCAATAGAAGTGATTGTGGCTTACTTAGCATTACGGACACTGGATCTCTCCTCTTTGCATGATGCTTTTAATTTAAGATGATTAAAATTCCCAGAAGAAAGCTGGAAAATTATCAGACCATGAAGCCTATTCTGCCCTTCCATTAGATCAAGGCTGATGTATCTTGACTCCGTTGCTTCAAGTACCTTTGTATCCTTAAATACAAGAAATCAATGAATCTGTCTTAAAAGTTTTTATTAACCATCTTTTAAGCAATTGGGTTTTCAGTTTCCACCAGAGAAACAAATGACTGCCCATTTTATTTTCTACCAGCCTCTTTTGTGGAAAATTCCTTCCTTTTACTCCGAAGGTTATACCTCCCTGTTTTATATTCCTCCACCAGTTTCTGTGCAGCCACGTATGTTGAATTCCTTTTTGAATTTTTAAGGACCCTGATAATAATCTGAACTCAGCCTGTTTATAAAACAGTTACTGCAATGTGTCTTCATTATTTTCATTCTATCCTGATATTCTTCAAATGCTGGTGAATTTCTGCAGCTTGATGCGAACATTGGCGGGATCCTCTGCAACTAAAGCACCACTTCAATCCTTTTGAGGTCAGGGCTAATGCCCTTCTCTCCTTTTTGACTACCTTTTTGCATCTGCTTCTGGTAACTAATGTGCATGTGCATCTACAACCTTTCTCTTTCACAGCTTCTTGTTAGTCACAGTGAGAAAAGTATTCTGATTCTCTTTTGCTCACTCTCTGGTGTTGGATGATTTCGTGTCCCCTGAACATCCCATGTGCTACACTTCAACTCACTTACGTAATCTGTCTTTTTACTTTTTGCTAACTAGGTCTTCTCACAGCATTACCTGTAGCTCTGTTCTTTCATTCATGTGATTGAACTATACGTGAAAGATTAAGAGTCCTGTACAATTCTCCGGAGATCATTACTTAATGCCATCTGCCAAACCACTGAAGATTTTCAACCAATTACCTGCCCAGTTCCTTTGTTTACGGTTGCAAAACGGAATCAAAAAGGAGAGAACAACGTTGGCCACCATGTTCTTTCAGTTTTTGCTAATGTTATTTTTTTCAAGTTTATCAAATGTTGCCTCAAAGTCCCAATAGACAATATTTGTAGATGCTCCCCATGTTACTGACTTCTGCATAAGAATACTTAGCTGCATTAGTAAGGCATGACCTATCTTTCACAAAGTCATTTGTGATCAGATCTGAACACACAGCCATACTGTTTCTCATGATCTATGTCACTAACTTGTATGGAATGTCCTGCAGGATCCTCGATCATGTTTCTTAAATTGTGGATATTCTCAGCAACGATAATGTACTCTCCTACAAAGCTTATCCTCCATTGGAGGGCTGTAGAGATTTGCAATGTATGATTTGAATATTTTGAAATATTTAAGTGATGAAATTACAGTCCACATAAATAAAATAAGTTTAATTAAGGCAAGATAACTTGCTGAAGAGTAATAATGGTTTCATACACCATTAAAAACTCATTTAGACCTTGCATGACTAAGCAGGACTTGTAAATTCACATCAATGCTATTGGTTTTCCTTGATTGCATTGGAAAAAGCTGTCACCAGCACTGCATGTGCAGGAACATTGAATCATTGATGGTAACGTTGAGATTTCTGCTTTAAACTGCACTTGCTTGGGAAATCAGTAGTTCCTGTCAGTCTTACAGGATAATCATGGCAAACCTTGATAGTTTTGTCATTATTCCCACCCTAAAATCTGGGTTAAAGTTAATGCTGGGTGTTTTACTGAAATTTTCAAATCTCTCCCACTTACTTATTGTGTTGAAGATTGTGTTCTTTTGCACAGAGTGGTATGCAATCAGGATGTCTTTCTGACAAAATTATTTTGATATTATATAAGTTTAAATCCTTAATTAAACTGAATTATGTCTGTGTATGGATGCATTTGAAGGTTATATGGATAAGTATGCACAAATTATTATATTAGGACTTAACATTATTGGGATATTGATAAAATCACTCAGAACTGTCTGAATTACGATGTGAACCAAATAACTGCTTATACTGCAATGAAATTAGCCAGACATCGATCAGTATAATTTTATTTAAGCAATAGCCAGGACGAAGGTGTGAATCTTTTGAAATAGTTCAGTCAAGGCCTTCTTTTTATGACAGTACAGAAGTGGATTTGCTGGTAATTGCTGTGCCAACTTGCAAGTTACTCTCGTTTAAGCTCATCTTTGTCGCTAGATCCCAGATCTGTAGATGTAATGGTCTTAGAGTTGTGGTCAAATTGGTACTTTGCAACATGGGGACTAATTATAGTTGCTGCACTATCGTTCTCACCTTAACTGAGATCACCTTAACAGCACAAAGCAGAAGCTGACCACTGAATCTTGAAGGTCTCAGTTGCTTGATGGATGGGTTTGAAAAATGAAAGGCTTGTAATTATATAAGCCCCAAAGCAGTTTATTGACAGCAAATGTATTTCGAGTGTAGAAATTGTTATGCAGGAAACAGAAGCAGTTTTCATTTGCCAGCTTTCCTCCCTCTGTCCTCCACCCTCTTAATATTGACTCTTACAAGTTGCAGAATGTGACAAAAATTGAACCCGAGCTATTTAATATCAACTGGGCAACAGCATATAAAAAAAATGGAGTCAATGCAGTTGGATACCATTAAGAACAGCTGAAAACTTGTTGAATAGTGGAACAATCTTGAGGAAGAAATAATGTTGCATCATAATGTTTGAGGTGTACTCAGCTGGGAGCCAGTGTATATCAATAAGCATGGCATGATGCATGTGTGTGTTAGGATACAGAGTGTCGGGTGAGCTTAGGTTTGTAGAGTATTGAGCTTGAAAATCATTGTGCACCGGTCAGGCCTCAGCTGGAGTATAATGGTCATTTCTGAGCCCCATCCACCAGGAAAGATAAATAAATGAATTAGGAAAAAGTATAAAGGAAATTAGAACATGGAACAGTACATCATGATGTTGTGCTGGTCTAATTAAGCTAATGATGCCTAGTTATACTAATACCTTCTGCCTGCGCATGGTCCATATCCCTCCATTCTCTGCATATTTATGTGCCTATCTAAGAGCCTCTTAAATGCCTGTATTGTATCTATCTCCACCACCACCCCTGGCAGCACATTCCAGGCATCCACCACTCCCTGTGTTTAAAAAAAACTTGCCCTGCATATCTCTCTAGAAGTTTCCTCCTCTCACCTTAAATGCATGCCTGCTAGTATTAGTCATTTCGACCCTGGGAAAAAGATTGTGGCTTTCTACTCTATCTATGCCCCTCATAATTTTATAAACTTCTATTAGGCCACCCCCCCCCCCCCCCCCCCCCCGCCACCCCTCAGCCACCGGCGCTCAAGAGAAAACAACCCGTTTGTCCCACCTGTCCTTACAGCACCTGCCCTCTAATCCAGACAGCATCCTGGTAAACCTCTTCTGCACCTTCTTCAAAGCCTCCACATCCTTCCTATAATGGGGCGACCAGAATCGAATGAATACTCCAGATGTGGCTTAACCAGAGTTCTTGCCTCTTGAACTCAATGCCTTGACCAATAAAGACAAGCATACCATACACCTTCTTTACCACCCTATCAACTTGTATAGCTACTTTCAGGGAGCTATGGATTTGGACCCCAGGCCTGTACATCAACGTTGTTAAGAGTCCTGCCATTAAATGTGTACTTTCCCTTTACATTTGATCTCCCAAAGTGCAACGCCTCATACTTGGTCAGACTAAATTCCATCTGCCATTTCTCCGTTCATATCTGCAACTGATCTCTATCCTGCTGTATCCTTTGGCAATCTTCTACACTATCCATAACACCACCATTCTTTGTGTCATCTGCAATTTTGCTTTGCCAGAATTTTACCAGAGAGAGGGAAATTAAGGGAAAGATTGGAATGTTTAGGATTGTTCTTGTTGTCACAGAAAAGGTGAAGGATGATCTAACAGAGGTTTTCATAATTGTGAGAGGATTTTATGGATTAGAGAGAGGAAATCTATTCCCTTTAGTAAGTGGTCAGTTACAAAATTTAAAAATTGTCCATAAAATCTAGATAGTTGAACATGCGCTTAAAGGTGAAGGAACTTTACAAACTAATGCTGGTAAGCCATCACAGAGTCGATGGGCTAAATTGCCTCCTCCTGAGCTGTAGATATTTATGATTATTATAACTGCCATCAGTAGTTATCAGGATGTGTATTGTGTGACTGTTTCATATCGTGATAAACTCTAAATGTGACCTTCTAACTAGAGGAATGCATTTGTTCCTCTTAACAACATTGCACATGTAAAGGAGATCTTCTGACAACAAGAATACAAAGGTTAAGACAAATAGATGGAAAATCTTGAAAACGTGCTGATTCTTAGTGTCTGATTTGATCTGTATTCACATATGCAGTGAGCACAGATTAGTGAAGTTGACTCTCGTGGGTCAGCATGGTTAAAGGGGAAACTTTCATTGCTGCAGAAACACTTCTTGCATACTTGTCCTGTTTGTTCTAGCATGCCATGATGTTGCCGGTATTGACCCACCATATCCGATACCATCAGTGCCTCATGCACTTGGATAAGCTGATAGGCTACACGTTTAAAGAACGCTGTTTACTACAGGTAAATATTCCTTAATTCATCTTTTCCCCACTGTAGAAATTTAGTAGCAAATCTATGTCTTCTGAGGTCCATGTTTTGTATGGGGCACAGAATTATGATCAGAAACAGTCAACTGTTGCCCTATGTGGTTTGGTGGGATTGGGGTGTGGGTGTGGAATGGGTGTCCTGTCCAAAATTCCCTTGTCCTGTCCAAAATTTCAACTGGTTACATGTCACCGAAAAAAGCCCAGCGATTGTCTTTACAAGTGTGGCGTCTTTTCTATTTTAGTATAAGCTGATATCTTTAAAGTTTGCACCAGTTATAAGAACCAAGACGGCTTATAACTATTTGAAAGTTTCCCAATTACTGGGGAAAAGTATTCCATTGCCTTCTCATCTTATCTCAACAGAGAATCAATTAACATTGGAAGAGTTGTGGGGATTTTAATGTGCTTCTCTATTGACCCCCCCCCCCCCCCCCTGTTTTCTCTGTGGAATATGTTGAGTGCATTCAGTAGATTTGTCTTAATATCATTGTGAAGTTGTGTTTTTTTTTCTCTCAATTCTGTGGTTTCTTTAATGTTGAAAAGGCTTGTGACCCACTACTTTTATCACTGACTGGAAAGGTTTGACCTTTCAGTCAGGAGCTGGTCCCCTTGCCATTGAAGATTTGTATGCTGTATTGGAACTTGGTGGGACTGTTGAACTATCTATTCACGTGCTAGTGCCTTATTGTCAGTTATTTCCAGTTATTTTTGCTTCAACAGTGTTGTTGAGATTGAAGATTCAAATAAAAGGAAATTCTGTTCTCTCTCTTCCCATTTCCCTGGGCTTTAAGTCTTAATATTCCATGAATACGGAATGAATGAAATGTCAGTTATAGTTTCTGCTGTCCTGCTTTTTATAGGGAATGGTGGTAGAAGAGTTATGTTACAGGCCTAGTAATCCATAGATCTGAACTAATGCACCAGAGACATGAGTTCAAATCCCAGTGCAGCAGCTGGAGAATTTGAATTTAGTTGAGTATTTCAAAAATAACTGGAATGAAAAGCTAGTATCATTTGTAATGTCCGTACACTCCAAGAATAAAGTATTGCAGATGCTGGAAATCTGAAACAAAAACAAATTATGCTGGAAGAGTTCAGAACTGGTCATGACCTGAAATATTAACTCTCTTTCTCTTGCCATAGATACTGCTTGACCTGCCAACATTTTATTTTTTACATCATAAAAATCAATCTAAATCATGAAGCCCCCTTTGGGAAGGAGGTCTGTTGTCCTCACCCATTTGACCCAAAACATAGAGCAGTGTGATTGACTCTTAACCATGCACAAGAAGGGTTGAGCTTTCCACCCAGCTGAAAGAGCAGTTCAACAAAGGCAGTGGACTGCTACCTTTTGGGATAAGGGAGGGGCAGTCTATGCTTGTCTTGCCCAGGATGTTTGCATCCACGAATTAGTTAAAAGGTTTAAACCTGGGGCAAGTTTATTTTGTGCTGATACTGAAGCCCACCATTGAGGGAGCATCAAGGCAGCCTTCTTTCAGATAAGGTGTTAAACTAAGGCTTCATTTGTCTTCTCATCTTGATGCTAAAGATCCTGTTGCACTCTGCTGAACAAGTGCATCAGAGATGCTGTTTCTTCATCTCCCATGCACTTGTTCAGAATGCCACAGGATCCTAATGTATTGCAGTCTAAAACTGTCTTCAGTACAGAAGAAAATATAAATTAATAAGTTCAATATACTTCTGATGTATTAGTCAAATATGATCTTGCATATTTTGAATGATGATCCCATTATTTATAATTAAACATTACTTTGCAAATATCCTTACATTTGAAGACCAGAGTAATTTTGAATATGTTTATTGCTGGAATGTTTAAATTTAAATCAAATTTTTGAATGGTAGAATTTGAAATCATATACTCTGGCATTATTATCCAAGACTTCTGGATTAGTAGTCCAATAACTATTATTAAACTGTTATGACTAATTTGCCATCAAATAGCAGTTGACACAGTGAACTACTTGAGTAAATCAATGAAAGTGCCATTGGTCATTAAGGTATTGACTTTCTATTGAAAATTGATCGTTAGTGGTTAGCTCACTGAATGCATGCTCACTTCTGACATGTCTTTAGCTTGCAATGACCCATCCAAGCCACCATCTGAATTTTGGAATGAATCCGGACCATGCGAGAAACTCTTTGTCAAACTGCGGTATCCGGCAGCCCAAGTATGGAGACAGGAAGGTTCATCACATGTATATGAGGAAGAAAGGTGAGTAGGAATCTCATCACAAAGGTGGTTGAGCTTTACAGTTTGGAGGAAAGATTGCAAGCTTTTTTTTTCCAGACATCAACTTGGTCTCTTGGAATGGCTGGAAGGAGAGCTATTCCTCAATATGAAATGCTTTCAATGTGATGAGTACATTTGGAACTCGTTTGTAGACTCCTTCTAGTGGACAAAGTTCCAGATAGGGATTGCAAACCTGCATTCATAAGTAAGATCATAAATTTTGGTTTTGGGGGCAAAGTGGCTCAAAACATGGAATCAGTTGACGAATCTTTTGAAGTAAAAATAAAGCTTGTCCTGTTCAGTTGTAGTGATGTTGACTTTCTGTAGCAAACCACACACTCTGATAGGAGAGTGCCACCCGGTGTTGCACAGTGGAATTCCTGTGTTGTGTTAATATTCTGCTCCCCTCGATCAGGTGTTTCAGAGCCATTTTGCACTCCACTATCTTGTTGTTCATTATATGGAAGAAAATCTGTACCCATGGTCCACATTTATCTCTGCTTACTGCATCCTTTATTTGATTCTTCTGGCGTAGAGCTCTTCAAGGTCTCCATACTCCTTCAAATCTGACCTCTTGCACATCCTTGAATATAATCACTCCATCATTAGCACTGTGTTTTCAGCTGCCAAATTCTGGAACTTTCTACCATTCCTCCTTAAAACCTATCTCTTTGAGCAAGATTCTGGTCATTTGTTCAAACGGATTCTTTTCTGGTTTGACAACACCATTGTGAAACACCTTGATCATTTTATTACATTAAATAAGCTGTATAAATCCCAGTTGTTGATATGGTGTTTCAATAGCTTGCCTTTGTGTGTGAGCCACCTCTACATTCCCTGTTGCTATGTTCCTTTTTAACAGGCATAAACACCTTAATAAATATCATGTCACGACTTGGCCAAGATGATCCAACTCCTTCAAGGTATGTGTTTGATATTTTTATTATTTTTTCTTCAGCCAAGGCACTTGCACAACAGAGGATGAGCACCCTTCCACAAACCCAGAAATATATACATGTAACCTGAAGTTGACCTGAACAGCCAGGCAGTGTGCTCTTCAAAAACTAGTAGATTTAAAATCTTAAACATGTAACCTGAAGTTGACCTGAACAGCCAGGCAGTGTGCTCTTCAAAAACTAGTAGATTTAAAATCTTAAACATGTCCCTGGCTCCGACCGTTATTTTATTGTCAAAGGTAAAAGAAAGCCTTTCTTTGAGACTGAGTAAATAGTAAGCCTTCAATTTGTAAGCCAGGGCTCAGTTGGTAGCACTCACACTTATGAGTCAGAAGTCTCTGAGTTGAAATCCTAAAGAGGTTTCTAAGGAGCACTGTCAAAGGTCTGTTCTTTTAGTGAGTCATTTAACACATCTGCTCTTTCAGGTGGATGTAATGGATTCCCTGACATTTCTTTTAGATGAAAAGCAGGGAAGGTCTCTTAATTGTCCTGGCTAATGTTTACTCAGTCCACCCTCCTAAAACATATTAGATGGTTCAGTCATTATGGCTTGACTGCTGTTTCGTTTTACACTGCAACATGGGCTCCACTTCAAAATTGCTTAATTGATTATGAAACACTTTGGAATGTTAAAATGCTGTATAAATGTAATTCCTACAGTTATTTTTATGGTCATTCTGTAAGCATTTGTTAATAACTGAAAATACTAGAAATTTGGTTAATGTGCCCTTTAATGTTGCATCGAGGAGGTTTGAATGTGTGCCTTTAAAGAAAAGGGGTTTTGCAGAAATCTAAAAATATTTCAAGGCATGCTGTTAAATATTAAACCAGCTGATTAACTGGTAAATAGAGATGTGTAACAATCATATCGAATGTGTTTCAGAACGTTGACACAACAGACTACAGATGCTGGAATCAGGAGCAAAATAAATGAGAACCTCAGTAGTCAAATAGCATCTCTAGGAGGCAAAGGGAGGGATGATGGGCAGATGGAACCAGATTGTGGAGCGTAGAGGAAGGGTAGACCATGGAGGGAGAAGAAATGCAGGTGAATAGGTGTTTGGATGATGGGCAGATAGAACAATGTGGGGGAGGATGACAAATCTAGGTAATGGGGAGCAGGGCAGAAATGGAAAAGGTGAACAAAGATAGAGAGAAGCTAGATAGACGTAGGAGTGGGAAAGGAACGGGGTGTGAGTTACCTACTATTGGTATTGGTTTATTATTATCACATGTACTGAGGTACAGTGAAAAACTTGTCTTGCATACCGTTCATGTAGATCAATTCATTACACGGTGCATTGAGGTAGTGCAAGGTAAAACAATAACATAATGCAGAATAAAATGTAACAGCTACAGAAAAAGTGTAGTGCAGGTAGACAATAAGGTGCAAGGTCATAACGAGGAAGATTGTGAGGTCCAGAGTCCATCTTCTTATACTAGGGAACAGTTCAATAGTCTCATAACAGCAGAGTAGAAGCTATCCTTGAGCCTGGTGGTACGTGCTTTCCGGCTTTTGTATCTTTTGCTCGATGAGAGGGGGGAGAAGAGAGAATGTCCGGGGTGAGTGGGGTCTTTGATTGTGCTGGCTGCTTTACCGAGGCAATGAGAAGTATAGACAGGATCCATGGGGGGAGGCTGATTTCCGTGATGTGCTGAGCTGTGTCTCAGCAGTTTCTGAGGAATTCAATGTTCATACCATTGGATTGCAGGCTACCCAAGTAGAATTGCTGTAACTGTGTATACCACTATAAAGCCACTGATTCCCACAGTTATCTTGCCTACACCTCCTCCCACCCTGTCTCCTGTAAGGGTGCCACCCCTTTCAGTTTCACTGTCTCTACCGCATCTGTTCTCAAGATGGGTCATTCTATTCCAGGAATTCTGAAATGTCCCACTTCTGGCAAACGTGGCTTTCTCTCTAGTACAGTTGATGGAGCTTTCACTCACGTTTCCTCCATTCCCCAGACACCTCCATTCACATTCCCCTCCCCCCAGACAGAATGGGAATGGAGTTCCCTTGTTGTTCACCTTTCACCCTGCTAGCCTCCACATCCAGCAGATCATCCTTCACCATTTCCACCTGCTACAACAGAATCACACCACCAGCCACATCTTCCCCCCCAACCTTTCTGCTGTCAGCAGGGTTCACTCTCTCTCTGGTCCGCTCATCCATCCTCTGGCACTTTCCCCTGCAACCGTAGGAAGTGCAACGCTTGTCCCTACATCACATCCCCCACTGCTATCCATGGACCTAACCAGCCTTTCCAGGTGAGGCAGAGATTCATATGCATCACCTCCAACCTGACCTAATGCATTTGGTGCTCTCAGTGTGGCCTCTTCTTCATCGACGAGACCAAGTGTCGACGAGGTGATCATTTTTACGGTCTGCAATGTCCATCTTAAGCTTCCGTTTGCATGTCATTTCAACCTATCTCCCCCTCTCCCACAAGGACCTGTCGGTCTTCAGCCTTCTCCACTGTCATGGTGAGGCCACATACAAACTAGAAGAACAACACCTCATATTCCACTTGGATAGCCTACAGATTAATTGTATGAACATTGTCTTTTCCAGTTTCAGGTAAGACATGCCTCCCGTGTTTCCCAAGCCTACAGGTCCACCAAGGTCTCTCTTCCTTTGTTCACCTTGACCGTCCTCCCCGCCCACCCCCCCCGCCACCCCCCCAAGCCCTGGTTACCTAGATTCATTACCCTCCCCTACTGGTCCATCACATACCTATCCATCTGGATTTCTTCTCCCTTGACCTATGCTCCCTATCCTCTTCCCCTATCTGGTTCCATCTGCACAATATCCCTCCCTTAACTGGTTCCACTTATAACCTTCCAGCCTCTGCCTCTCCCTCTCCCACCCGGCTCCATCTGCACATCATCCTGGTCTTCACTTAGTCCCACCTAGCATCTACCAGCCCCTCTCTCACCCCTCCTCTTTATACTGGCTTTCTTCCCTCCTGATGCTCGGTCTCAACCCAAAACTTCAACCATCCCCTTGCCTCCACAGATGCTGCATGGCCCACTGAGTTCCTCCAGCAGTTTTTTTTTAAATCTCAGAACGTTTTTGGACTGCTTTTATTGTGGGTTTACTTTGGGCAAACATTTCGGCTCTTCAGGCAGGCACACCTTTCAAATCTGAGCTCTTTGGTTTCTGCACAGCCTTTATGTGGATGGACAGGACTGTACCCATGAAATAGAACCTTTCTGTGCATCCTGGGCTGCTTGTTCAAAAACCAGAGTGCTCCTTGTGTTCCTGTAGACTGCATCTGCATGGAATTGGATTTGCAGGCCGTGGGTTTCTTGGGGAGTACAAAACTGGAATTGGCAGATGTACTCTTTAATTGTTGTTGTGGGTAGGGGATAACCCGATTGCCCAAATATTTTTGTTTAAACCCCGAATTGAGCTTGGACTTGAATTTCCTTGTGGTTAAATGTGTCTGCTTTTTTACTTGTGTCTTAAATCAAAATGTTATCCTTTCCACCTCCCCAAGCCCCCCAGCCCCTGACCCCAGAGTAATTCTGTCCAAGTCTTGTATACTGTTGCCCTTGTGTGAGAGTCACAGTTATGCTGGGTCTGACTGGGTGAAAAAGGATATAATTGGTATTTGAGATCCATCTGGACATAAACTAAATTGCATAAGTCAACTTGTTTAAAGGATGGTGGATTTCCTTCCTTAAAGGTTGCTGGTAAACCCAGTAGGGCTTCACAGTATTTGGATGGTTTTGTGATCAGTTTTTCTGAGCTATAGCTCCCCACCCCACCCCCCTAGATATATTTAATAAAATAAATTTAAAATGTGATTTTTTTGATTGTTGGTGGTTATGCAAATTACCCCACCACTGTGTTTGAAGGATGTATGGGGCATTTTATATTGCTTTACCAGGTAATATTAGTGAATGCTGAGGCCCTGTAGCAGTGGGAAATATGTTCCATCACAGCCCCACTGAAGTTTTGGATTCCAGCTTAGAATTTAAATTCAGTTCAAGAGACCAATTCATCTTGTATAACGATGAATCAATGTGATGATAATGTTTACAGAAATTAACATCTAAGAAGCTCTCAAATTGACTCCTTTTGTATTTCCAATGTTAGCAAGATGCTGGTTTAACACTCTCCTTCTGCTTCAGAGTTTTACTGCCAGGTGCCAGTTCAGCCAGCTTCCAAACCAGTGATGAAATGTGCATGTGTTTGTGTGGAGCTCTGCTTGTCCCTGAATTGATTGCATTATGGTACTTGGAGTAAACTTCTTTTTGCCAGCTTTCACCCTTATCCTCCAATAGTGCTTTTAAAAGGTGCCTTTGATTTAATGGTAGTAATAATGCAGCCATCAGCTGTACTGGGATATAATTTATTAAAATAGTTTGATTGCATTCAATAATCATGCCTGCACATTTCTATGAAATAGAATTGATTTTGTTTTAAAAAGCCATACAATTGAATTTCTAATTAATTGTAAGTTATATGATGTTTTAAATTAATAGCCACATTACAAACATTTACTTTCATCTTTATGAAGGATTAACCACAATGAACGACTAGAATTTTTGGGAGATGCAGTGGTTGAATTTTTAACGAGGTACGAGCTTAATGTCCATACATTTGTCTTAAGTTTGTAGTAGTTTTAATATTTAATATTGCTATCTATTTTTAATGAATGTATGTAGCACAAAGCAGTGGAAACTTAGTATACAGAATGTCATGACATGATGGGTTGGGATTTTGATGTCATGATCTTGCCCTATGGACAGGCAATCTCCAACACAGCCTTAGCTGGAGGAACGTGGTAGGAATGAGGAAGGGAAGGGAAGGGCAAATAGATCCAAGGGTCAATGGGAGTGAGTTCCGAAATCCAGCTGACTCTGAGCCACAGCCAGTGTTGTGTAGGGGACATCAAGGAAAATATGATCCTAACATTTACTACTGCTAGAATTTGTGCATTTTATTATTACACGTTTCTTATTTTCTTACGACACATATTGAGAGTCTGTGCCGGCTCTCTGAGCAGTCCCACCATTCTCAGTCTTCCACTTATTTCCCTGTAGCCTGTTTTCTCTCTCATACCCATCATCTCTCCCCAATTCTCCTGCCAACCACCTACACTTAGGGGTAATTTACAGCAGTCAATTAACCTACCCAAAAGTCTTTGGGATCTGGGCAGAAACTGGAGCATGCTGTCATGGGGAGGATGTAAAAACTCCACCTAGTTGTTACCTGAGGTCAGAATCAAACTCGGCTTGCTGGAGTTACGTGGCAGCAACACTACTTACTGTGCCACCCATGTGCATTTTCTACACATTGACTCCCAATATGATAGCACCTCATCCTTCCCTTTAAATCCCTCAAAGGCGTTAACCAGCACCTCCATCTCTTTAATTCCCTCCAGCACTATAACCCTCTGTGTTTCTTAGATTCTGTCCTGTTGTACATTTCCAGTTTTTATCACTTTACCATTGACTGCCATGCCTTTAGCTGTGGCCCTGAGATTTAGCATTCCCTCCCTAAACCTTGCAGACTCTTTACCCTTCTGTAAGACATTATTTAAAATCTACCCTTTTTTCCCTCAAGGTTACAGTCACCTAGTCTGCTAGGTAGCTTGGTCATATTTGATAATACTCCTGTGAAGCACTGTGGGATGTTTTCCTATGTTTTCTTAGATTTTAATGGGAAGTATTCGCAATTATGAAACATGTTTGTAAAATTGCTGTGGAAGTATTTCAGAAATGTTAATCATTGTTGAATTAATTAAGAACATTTATCATTGTGATATTCCATACAACACATTCAAAGGGGTAGATATTTATCCTCTGTTGCTGATGGTGAATGTGAAATATAGCAGTAGCTCTGTGCAATTGAATTTTGGGAGCAGAGTACAAGGGGCAGTTGCATTTAGTGCCAACAGCAGAGACAGCTTTACTACTGCCAAGTGTTTTGAATGGATTGAAATCAAGTGATAAAGGGATCTTTGTGAAGTTTTGCTGCTGCAGGAAACATTTTATCGATTGCATCCTGTTTACGTTTCCTTCCGTTTGCTTTCAGTGTCCATTTGTACTTTTTATTCCCGAATCTGGAGGAAGGTGGGTTAGCTACCTACCGCACTGCAATTGTGCAGAACCAACACCTTGCTATGTTGGCCAAGGTCAGTATTTTAATTTGCAGGAGGTTCAAAGTGATTTTATATTACTGCACAGTTCATTCTCCCCTAAAACTTTGTGCTTGTTTCTGCTAATGTGGAATAAGTAGGGAAAAGAAAAGCTTGAGCTCCTGATTGATTCAAAGTAGTCCTCCAGGCCAAGTGGGCCATTTTAACTAAATGGGAATCTTAAGAACATGAAGATAGTCACAGGAGTTGGCCTTGGGGCCTTGGTGCCTTGAGCCTTCTCACCATTCAGTGAGATCAGGACTGAACATTGGCATCAGCTCCCTTTTTCCACCTGAACCTTCGTATCCCTGGAAATGTATTGATCAGGATGATGAACGATTGTGAATGATGACCCATCAATGAATGATGTCCTAACGATCCCTTAACCTGTACCTAAATTAAAAATATGATCTAGCCATTGTTGTATCCCATGTTACAATTGTGGCTGCATTTTAGAAACACTTCATTGACTGTTAAATGCTTTGTGATGTTCTGAAAATGTGAAAGGAAGTAACGAAATTCATTGCTTTTGAAATCCATTTAATGGTTCTGGTGTGACCATTGCTGATGACCATGTGTTAACTATTATGAAGTTAGATATAAGGCAGTATGCCAGTCCCTTGCATTGTTTTATTGGTGTGGGCAGTATTTGGGTAGGTAAGGCATATTTTACTGCTTTCAAAAAAAAAAGACAATAATTCTTGGGAGGATGTAGGTTACACTAGGGAAGCCATATTTATAGCCCATCATTAAATGCTTTGTGGAAGTAGAATGCTGTCTTAAATTGCTGGTGATCTTTTACAATTGAATGGTCCATTTCAGAGGTCCAAAGGCCAGCCATTACATGCAAGGCTAGGTGCACATTTTGCTCTGAATGGGTAGCGCTATCGAATTCTCTTCCCTGGATAACTGAACTTTTCTGGCAGCCTAACAACTTTCTTCATTGTTCTCCAGAAATCAAGCACAAGTGATTGCATTTCTTTTGTATTCACAACTTGCTGTGATGTGATTTGACCTCATGACCTCTTGGGTTGCTAGTGCCATGCCAGAAATACTGCCAATTCTTAATGGATATGCTTTCAGAATAAATGTATTGATTTTGATTTTTGTTTCTTCTCGTAGAAGCTGGAATTGGATCGTTTTATGCTGTATGCCCATGGACCTGACCTCTGCAGAGAATCAGATCTACGTCATGCCATGGCTAATTGTTTTGAGGCCCTAATAGGTAATTTAGAAAGGGTTGTACCATTAAACAGAGCGATGTATGAACATTGAAGTTAGAGTTACAGCTTAGCCTAAAGAATTCAATTTCAACTCCATTATTTTTAGCGTCGTTGTTGTAGACGTGTTCCTTGCGTTATGAGATCAGATATCTCCTTTATTTCACAAGATTGCTATTAAATTTTACTTGATTTAGCAATGCAGGGAAGATTCACTACTTTTTCCCTTACCATACTCAATCCATCTAGGCCAGTAACAACCTTTGCCGTAAGGAAGCTGTGGTTAAAAAATGGAACAATAATGTTATAGCCTCATCTCTGAGCAACAGTGCATTAATAGCTGGCTCTGCAGTGATTCCCAGGATTGATGAATATACCGTTCGGTGTGGACACTTATGGGTTAGATTTTCATCAGCCTTGTAATAAAAACGGGATTACTGGAAACAATCAGCAGGTCAGGCAGCACCTGTGGAAAGAGAAACTTTCCACAGGTGCTGCCTAAAGAGTTAATGTTTCAGGTCAACAAGGAGTCTTCAAAATTACATGTTAACTACTACTCTTTATACAGTTGCTGCCTGACCTGCTGAGTGTTTCCAGTGTTTTCTGTTTTTATTTCAGATTTCCAGCATCTGCAGTTTTTTAAAATTTCATCCACCCTCTAAGTAAAGCTTGGCCTCTACTGGTCAAAAGGTTTATAGGATATGTATTCACAATTTTCCAATCACCATTTTTGGTTAGCCTAGAACTTTGCTATGGTTGAGGACTTCATTTATTGATTAAGGAGAACTTAGACAATTGAGTAAAGGTATTCATAATCATCCAACAAAACTGATATTTACCTGTATGATGGATATTATTGAGCACACTTGCTAACTTTAATGTATAAATGTAATAATTCAAAGACTTACCCCTTGGCTTCTGCTTATACTTCTTGGATTCCCACAATACCCAGAGTGTGAAAGCGGGTGGGATAGTTGTCCACAATGTGGCGTGTTGGCTACATTTCTTTTCTGCATAAGTCTTTAGATCTGCTGATTATCTCCCGTATGTACATTATCTGTTTAGCTTTATTGTGGGTCAGCCTAATGTGACACCAAGTACTTCTACTGGAGGGAGAAGCACCTACTAGGGGGTTGGAAATAATGCAAGAGGGTGACTCTACACAAAGTTAATGACTTTTGGCCAGAAAGAAGTTGGTGAGAACAATGTGTT
Organism: Pristis pectinata; assembly: GCF_009764475.1. Lineage (NCBI taxonomy): Eukaryota > Metazoa > Chordata > Chondrichthyes > Rhinopristiformes > Pristidae > Pristis > Pristis pectinata. The sequence continues at coordinate 98,279,702 of NC_067409.1, read as the reverse complement.
TTAGTTCAGTTTTTCTTTTTAAGAAAGGGAAGTACTTGTATTTTAATATGAAAAAGAATAAAACCATTAGTGGTTATCTTTTCCACTTTTCATTGTTCATTCATCCTTAAGACCATCCTTAATTGCCCTCTGAACTGAGTAATTTCCTGGGTCACTTCAAAGGGCAGTTCTGATTTCAACCATTGTGATCAGTGGAGGTGGAGTTACATGAAGGGCTGATCTAGTAAGTGTGGTAAAGTTCCTTCCTTAAAGGACATCAGTGAACTAAGATTTTATAACAACCTGGTAGTTTCATGGTCATTATTACCAATACCAGTGTATTCCAGATTTAAATAATAAGTTGGATTTAAAGTTGCCAACTGCCACAGTAGGATTCAAGCACATGTCTCTGGTTCAGTAATCCAGCGAGAGAATAACTTAACCATTACACTGCTGTTGTCTTGATCTTTGCAAGAAACATCAAAGCACACTTTAAAGGGCGTAATCTGTGAGAAATAAACCCCACTGAGTCAATCGTTGGAGTGCGCTACTCATTGGTTGAAGCAGCTCAGGATGCTGCTCCTACCAATTTTCCTGTCGGAATTTAGGGAAATCTGATCGGCAAGACCCTTGGGTAAACTGGTGTAATCATGAGACTAAATTGAGTTTTGCTGTATTAGGTGAACTGTGCAAACCCTTATTGTGCAGAGCAAATTTGTAATGTTCATGCAGTTGACTGAAGTTATTTTGCATAGGTGTCAGATCTTGAGACCCTTTTCTCTCCTGCTGTCTCAAGACAAGGAGGTCAAAGCAGTAGCTTCTGACTCCTTTGCCCAATGTGTATGCATTTTAAGTGCATGTAGAAAGACTGCATTCATTTGCAAGCATTATCATCTATGCAAGAATCTGGAAGTGAAGTGTCATTCTCTGGGCTTTCATGTTGGTTGTATTTTATTGATCTTCTATGAAAGAGAGTTTTTGGGATTCTGTATATGACAGTAAAATGTATAGAAAAGGTGAATCTGGGATTATACTTCAGTGCGAACTTTGATGACAGAAGAGGCAGAATGCTTAAATGTGTGAAGTTCTTATTTCTACTTATTCTTTATTATTCATTTATTTGATATGGCTTTGCTGGCAAGACCAACATTTATTGTCCATCCTGTTGACTGCTCAGAAGGTGGTGATGAGCTGTCTGTGAAGCACTGTGATCTTTGTGGTGTAGGTGTTCCAGAGTGCTACTTGGACTTTCAGGATTTAAACCAAGCAATGATGAAGGGACAGTGATGTATTACCAAGCCGAGGTAGTGTGTGATTGGGTGGTAAATTCCCATGCGCCTGTTGCCCTTGTCCTCTATTGGATGTGGACATCACTGGCCCTTCCCCATCAGTAATACCCTAGAGAAGGTGAAGTGAGCTGTGACCTTCAATCACTGCAGTCCAGCTGGTGAAGTTACTGCCAGAGCGGGTACCTGCTTCGATATCATTAAACTATTGCAGACAGCAGTTAAGATTCTGGTGTATTTAGTTAAACATCCATCAGATAAAATATTCTTCCTCGTTATTTTTGTGTGATGATCTTCCGTCCTGACCTTTAGTACAGCCTTGTCTTTTTAACCACTTTGCCTCCAACATTTTCATCTTCAATTGAACCAATAAAGTTACTGTACCTTCTGAGGTTGGCAATTATTCTCGAGCAATGGTTTTGGCTTGATCATCCTTGTTCTTCTCTCCATCAACTTGTTATCCTCCCTCACACTGAGTTACATTTACAAAGCACTACTCTGCCTTTTCCATCTACATTGATATCCGGTTAAGCAACTGATTTTAAAAAATATTTATCCTTATTTTCAAATCTCCATGGTCTTGCTGCTCCCTGTGTCTGTAACATCTTTTGGCTCCATGTCCTTAAATGGAGTTACCTGCAGTCTTCCAATTTGGGTCTATTGATCATCCCCAAACTTAATTGCTGCCTGATTACATGACTTCAGCTGCCCACAGGCTCCGGGACTCCCTTACTAAACGCTCTGTATCACTTCCTGTTTTTCTTTCTCCTTGGTATTCCTTAGAGCATACCTTGTTAACAAACTTTTGATCATCTGCCCTCATCTACATTAGTGATTCAATATCTTTTTGTTTGTTAGCATTCTTGTGAGGTTCCCTGTTACACTTTCCCATATTAAAGGCATGAAATGAAATTGGAGGGATTTAAATGGCTGAAGAAAAGTTCATACAATCTTAATGCACAGTAAGAATTGTTAATGCCTTTGAGACTTCTGATATTTGTAGCTGATGCCATGTGCAGTGATTGGCTTGGAAACATCTTCACAGTGGGTAATATTAAATTCTTGCCATATTCAGAACTATTGCTGGAGGTTGATGTCTATCAAGAGGAAGGAAAATTAAATTGTATTTTTCTTTCCACGTTGCATTTCGCTGGCAGTGGGTTGCTTTTTGAATAGAACTTTCTGACACAGATCGCAAATTTGTCTTTTGCCATTTTGAGTGAATGAAGTCTGAAAATTATTTCAGTGCTAGGTTAGCAGGTGGAGTGGGCTGTCAGTTAATCCAACAACTGCAAACAAAGCTGTTTCAGGAGATAGTTTTTGGCAAGTGATTCAACTGATTAGACCACACATTTTTGGGTGAATCCTGCACCCTAGTGTATCTGATTGTGAGTATTTTTTTTCATTGCATAAATTAAGTTGTTAATTTATCAAGGAAGAAATTGAATTATATCAGCTGCTGTGCTTCTGTTCTTTTATATAGATTAATTATTGTAATTCTGAGGTGGTTAATCAGTTTGGAGCAGATATGACCATCTGCCTACTGGGATTTAGTTGGGTGTTCTAGTTTGTGTTTGATATTAATTTTGCAGGTGCCGTGTACTTGGAGGGTGGTCTAGAAGAAGGCAAGAACTTATTTGGTCGACTGCTGTTCAATGGCACGGTAATGTATGCAAAGCCCTTTGAACGGCGTCCTTGCTTGCTTTTAATAGCCTATTTTCTTAGAATCATTGTGCAAAGTTATAGTGCATTAATTGGCCCAGATGGTATTTTTGTGGTGCTTTATTTCCCAAGAGAAAACTAACAGTTATTTTTTGGACAGTTGGCTACCTATCTTAGCAAAAATTTGCTTTCAGGTAATCATTCTCAATTGCTTTTTGTTTAATAGTAGTCTTGATAAACAAATAGACAGTGTTTTAAAGTAGCACAATCTCTGCAATTAGTGGCTGCTACATTGCTAGTGTTGCTACAAATAGGTCTCTGCTTTAATCTCTGGCTCATGACCGGCAAATTGATGATGAGGTAAAAAGGAGAGACAATGAAAGCTGTAGAAAACTCCTGTGCAAGTGTAAGCTGAAGTTGTAGGTGTTAATTGATTCTCCGTTAATTCTGCTTAGCCCTGTATTTATTCATTTATGGGGCATGGGTTTCATTGGCAAGGCCAGCATCTATTACCCATCCCTAATTGCAAAGGTGGTGGTGAGTTTCTTTATTGAACAACTGATGGCTATCTGCCCACCACAGTGTAGAGTTGCAATATTTGGTGCGGTACCAGTAAAGTATGTTGATGTTAATGTGTACATGACATGCATTTTAAATAAAGATGTAGGTACAGTGGTCAGGAAAGACTGAAAAGTTCTGGGATAAGGGCAGCACGGTAGTGTAGCAGTTAGTGTAACGCTATTACAGCGCCAGCGACCCGAGTTCAATTCCAGCCACTGTCTGTAAGGAGTTTGTATGTTCTCCCCGAGTGTCTGTGTGGGTTTCCTCCAGGTGCTGCGGTTTCCTCCCACGTTCCAAAGACGTACGGGTTAGGAGCTGTGGGCATGCTATGTTGGTGCTGGAAGCGTGGCAACACTTGCGGGCTGCCCCCAGTATGCTCTACGCAAAGGTGCATTTAACTGTGTGTTTCGATGTACATGTGACTAATAAAGAAATCTTTTGATTTCTCACATCATGGTTGGGGAGAAGTTCATAGAGTTATAAAGCATGGAAACAGGCCCTTCCATCCAACTCATCCATGCCAATGAAGATGCCAATCGAAGCTCATCCAATTTGCCTACATTTGGCCCATATCCCTCTGAACTTTTCTTATCCATGTACCTGTGCAATGTTTTTTCAACATTGTAATGGTACCAGCCTCTTACACCTCCTCTGCAGCTCATTCCACATACCCACCACCTTCTTTGTGTAAAACGTGCCCCTCGGGTCTCCTTTAAATCTTTCCACACATCTTAAACCTATGCCCTCCAGTTTTAGACTCCCCTACCCTGGGACAAAGACTGTGACTGTCTAGCTTATCTATTCCTCTCATAATTTTATAAACTTCCATAAGGTCACTCCTCACCCTCCTTTGCTCCAGAGAAAACTCTCAACCTATCCAATCTCTCCTTAACACTCGATTCCTCCAGTCGAGGCAATATCCTTGTGAATCTTTTCTGCACCCTCTCTAGCTTAATTGCATCCTTCCTATAGCATGGCGACCAGAACTGCACACAATGCTTCACATGCTGTCAAAACAATGTTTTGTACAACTGGAACACGACGTCCCAACTCTGTACTCAATGCCACGGCCGATGAAGACAAGCATGCCGAAGCCTTTTTCACCATCCTGTCTACCTGTGTCGCCACTTCCAGGGAACTATATACTTGTTGAACAGAGAAACCTCGGGGTACAACAGTCCTCAGGGCACTGCTTTTCACTGTGTATGTCTTTTTCTGGTTTAACTTCACAAAATGCATCACTTTGCACTTGTGTGAGTTAAGTTTCATCTGCCATTCCCTTGTGCACTTTGCTGGTTGATCAATAACCCATTGTCACCTTAGACAACCTTCTCCACTGTTCACTATACCACCAATTTTGGTGACATCTGCAAACTTACTAATCATGCCAACTACATCCTTATCCAAATCATGAATATATATGACAAACAACAGGGCCCCCAGCATTGTTCCCTCTGGGACACCACTGGTCACAGGCCTCCAATATGAAAAACAACCCTCCATTACCACCCTCTGCCTCCTACCACCAACCCAATTTTGTATCCGGTTGACTAGATCACCCTGGATCCCATGTATTCAAACCTTCCAGCTCAGCCTACCATGGGGAACTTGTCAAAGACCTTGCTAAAGTTAATGTAGACAATGTCTCCTGCCCTGTACTCGTCAATCCTCTTGGGTATCTTTTCAAAAAAAAACTCAGTCAAATTTGTGGAGATATGATTTTTCTGTTGGAATTGGTTTATTATTGTCACTTGTACCAAGGTACAGTGAAAAACTTGTCTTGCATACCGTTCATACAGATCAATTCATTACACAGTGCATTGAGGTAGTACAAGGTAAAACAGTATAGAATGCAGAGTAAAATGTCACAGCTACAGAGAAAGTGCAGTGCCAGTAAGGTGCAAGGTCATAACGAGGTAGATTGTGAGGTAACGAGTCCATTTTATTGTACAGGCGTGCTGACTATCCCCAATCAGTCCTTGCCTTTCCAAATGCTGATAGATCCTGATTCCCAGAATCCCCTCTGACGTTAGGCTCACTGGCCTGAAGTTCCCTGGCTTGTCACAACATCAGCTATCCTCCAGTCAAGATTTTAGTACTTGTGTTCGAGTTTAAAATTAGGAGATCACAAATAGAAGGAAATCGCTGATAATTTTCCTGAGGAAATAGAGAGCAAATGCATCATCAGGGAATGGTGGAGAATGTGGAACATACGCTTATAGGGAGTAGTTGGAGTGAATAGCAGAGGTGTATTCAGGGGGAAGCTGAGTTAGTTCATGAAGGAGGAAAGAACAGGAGAATATGTTGATTGGCTTGGTGAGTGAGGCTTATATGGAGCTAAGCCTTAAGCTGAATAAGTTGACACAGTAGACCCTTTCAGTGTTCTAAATAGTTTGTAACCTCTGCAAATGGTTACTTGTCATTGTATGTTTCCTTCATTGCAATTTATTTTGCCTGGCATATTGACATTCCTGTAACAAACAGACTCTAGGTTAATTGGTTCTGATTTTATTTCACATTTTACTCTGCCTTTATTTTAACAGGAGTATTGAATTTTTAGGAATGGGTCAATGTTAAAAATGGTGGTGTAACCTTTTACATTGCAGTGTGTCTATTGAGCAATGTAAGTCTTTGCGATCCATCCCCAGAATAATGACAAGACCTCTTCTATCCCTCACAGGATCTACGAGATGTGTGGCTTAATTATCCACTTCATCCTTTGCAAGTAAGAGCCAGCCTCTATCATTCTTCACTTTGTAGCCTGTTTATTAGAATGGATACTTGACTTCTTCTTTAACTTCTAACTTCTTTTGTAAGGAATATTTACTGCCTAATCTTGAACCTGTATTTAATTTGTTATTCCATAAATATGAGTGAGTTTTTGTAAACTATACCAAAGAGTAACGTCTTTCAGAGGGGTGGGGAGAGGGTGTTGTGCAGATGTTGTCAATGCAGGGCCAATTTACTATTGTGTAAAATGTGAGTGATATCTCTTCAGGTTTGGCCTCCTGGAAGGATGAGCTGATGTGGTTAGTGTATGATTAGCATAAAGTGAAATCTATTGAATTTTCTAGTTAACATTCCTTGGAACTTACTGAAACTGATTTCTTTTGGAAATTACATTATATGTTATCTAATATATGTAATTTTTAAAAAATTACATATATGTTTGTACATTTACATTTTCATTTTTATTAAAGTTTTTGTTCTCCTTACTCCTGTTTTTAGCTTTTACATTTTTTCTCCTTTTACCTTTGCTTTTGAAATCTTGCCAAGGATTTGTCACTTTTGTTTTTTGCTGCCGCTTCCTTTTTTGCTCCCACTATGTGTGGGAGTTGCCAATTTTTGGTTGAGGCTTCAAACCTAGCTCTCTGGTAATAGATCCTTTGGGACTGCTTTGAAGAAAAGGACTATTCTTCCTGGTGTCCTGCGAAGATGTTCAAATTGGTTGCAGTGTTTCCTGTATTACGGCAGTGACTACACTTCCAAAGTACTTCATTGGCTTTAAAGCATTTTGAAACATTCTGAAAGGGGTGTGAAAGGTGTAAGAGAAAAACAAAAATGCAAAGTATTGGAGATAAATCAGCAGGCCAGGCAGCAGCTGCTGAGTGAAGAACAGGGTTAATATCTCAGAGAAGTAAAGGACTGCAGATGCTGGAATCTAGATGAAAAACACTGTGATGCTGGGGGAATTTAATATCTCAGGTCAATGGCCCTTCAAGGTTGACTCTGGGTTCATGATGACTGTGTTTGTCTTTCCACAGATGCTGTCTGACCTACTGAATATTTTCAGTACTTTGTTTTTATTTCACACCTTCAGCATCCACAGTTTTGTGCAGTTCAAAATTGTTTTACTGGCTGTGGATTGTAATAGCAGCTCTAAGTCCCTAAGTGGTGCTGTGCAGCAGCAAAACAAATACATAGTCTTCTTTCAGTTCACCCAGCACTGGTCACTGCTGGATAGTCCACTCAGTTAATGAAAAGTAACATTCCCTGGGGTTCAAAGGAGAATTTCCTGCAGGCCACCAACTAAAAGAGACTCATGAGCTAATGGGATTCTTTTATTGATTCCCCCAGTCAACAACAAAAGGCTCCTGATGCCATTCAGTCTAAGAAAAAGGGAAAAACAGTGGCTAGCTGTTCTAATAAGTGCATTGTGTAGTCCATCTTTTGGGCTTAAGAGTAGGATCTGCACAAGAATTGCACAAGCACGAAACAGTGAAAGGAAAGAGCTCTTGAATATTTTTTCTCTTTTTCTTATGAGTTGATGATTTTTCTTTCACCATCTGTTGGAAGAGTGCAGTGAATTCTTCATGGACTATTGCTCAGGGATAAAATACTCAGTTCCTGATGTTACTTCTGATAGTGTCACACAGTTAAAAGGCAAATGTGTTTCCAAAATTCCATAGGAATATCTTCATATCCTTTCTATGAATGCAGAAATGGGCATATCAGGTAAATCCTGCCCCTTCCCCTTCCTTTGCGTTATGCCAGTGACTCTTACGAAATTTTCCAGGAATTTTGTTGGTCGTTGGAGTGGCTGTGAGGTTGGAATTCCACATGTTTGCAGATCATAGGGGGTTGCTGATGCAGATGGCAGTCAGGTGAGGGAGTCTTTATTGTCAGGAGTGGTTGACCGATATTGAATTGGAGACTGATAACGTCATGAGAGGTAGGGTCTTTAGGTAATGAACCTAACTGGAATGAGTTGGAGGGGTTCCCAGGGGAAGCAGATGCCGATTCTTCTTCCCCTATCACCACTCTGTCAATCCACCGCCCCCCCCCCCCCCCCCCCCCAATCATTCTCAGAAGCCAAATTATGTAAACCATTTGGATACCAGAGTTCTCCTGACAATGGGACACGACCCCTGCTTTGTGAAAGGAGGAGACCTGGATCTATCCTCCAACAATAATCCAGCAGGATCAGCCTACTCAAATGAAAGGGTGATGTGATTGAAGTGTTGCTTTGGAAAGCAACTGATCTAGGGCAAGAAGCAACTGATTTGTGAGAGAAATTAGGAAATTTTGGAACACCCTCAGAAAGCTGAATGAATTTAATTGTGAAGTCAACTGGGATTGGGAACTTTAATTATTTTAACACTGGCATTGTTGGCTTGACCATTCACGGTTACTCCTGAAAACATGGTGGTGAGCTGTCTTCTTGACCCGACCCACCCCCCGTCTTGCAGGACTGGTGATGAAGGTACTGTCACAATGATTTGCAGTGAAGTCAGGTACAAGCAAGTCAGCCTCTGTTGCATTGAATGACGGAACTGGCACGATGGGCTGAATGACTGATTATGTCATGCAGGGTTGTTCTCTGTGCTTGGCTTTAGCTAGCAGCTCTGAGTCAGTCAACTGCAGCACAGTGCATGTTTGCAGTGTGCCAGCTCCCTGCCAGTGAAACTTCATCTTTGAAAGACAGCAGCCCTTGTGCCTATGCTCAGCAGCTCAGCAGTCAATCACCTGCATCATCTGTGCCAGAGTAAAAATGTTGCACTGTGGCCACTGAGGACTGTGCATTGATAATAATATTGCATTTAATTATTTATGTTTTATTTGTCCAAATTGACCTCATCTTTGTTACTCTGTCCCTAGCACAACATTTATCCCTTAGCATTCTCTGCTTAGATCATGAAGTTTTTTTTCACGATGTCTGTGAGGAATTTCTGAGCTGACCATTGTGGTCTGGCAAAATTAACATGCTCCAATCGCTTGCTGAGATCAATGAAATGTTTCTGGGTAATGAGTACATTCACGAATGTTAATACAACTCCTCTATGCACCTTGTATGCAGTAATCCCTCCAGGTGACTCTCTAGCCTTATTGATACCACTCCAAATAAGAAAAAAAACAAAAATCAATTGCAATTATACCAAAATGGGAGTAAAGGGTTTCAGAGATAATTGCAAATCTTTTGTTAATATTTAATTTTTGAATGAGGCCAACAACAAGATAAGTTTTGTGGTGCACCTCTTGTGCAGAGGTCATCTCAGATCTTACTTTAAAACTAGAAATGAATGTTTTGTATTTTACCCTTTCTCATGAAGATGCAAGTAATTGTCCAGAGTGGTATATTTTCCCATCTACTGTAGATTAGGGATAATCTGCAAAAATACTGCTGTTGGTTTATATTACTGCATAAGTAATTGTGCTCTGAATTTGTATTTCAAGTGCCCTCTCTTTTTCCTTCCAAACAATTTAGAACATGTGTACATCATACAGAATAATCACACAGGCAGATTGCAAAGATCTGAGGAAATCTCCTATTTGGCAAAATGTTTAGACTTTGCTGGCGTACTGTTTATTTGTTTCTGCTCAGTTTACCAAGAGCTTTGTCGCCTGTTCATGTAGTTTCTTCCACATCATTGAAATTAAAAGTTGAGGTTCCTTCCACGATGCTCTCCTGTTTCCTTCAGGAGAAGTGAAGTAAACTTTCATGATTGAAATAAAATAGCCAGTGATCTACAGGGTAGCGTTCAATACTAATGACCTGATAGATTGTCACCTGGGCATGTCACTTCCAGCAGAGATTGCTGCCACAGTTTAGTAGAGTCTATATGTTAGGAAGGAGATGTGAAGACTAATGAAAGGATGCAAAGCCGTTGAATGAGTGAGGATGTTGCCAGGGCTGACTGCTGTCACTGAGTTGCATGGAGCACTGGTAGAAAAACCACTCAGTGGGTTATAGTAAGTTGGGAAGGTTCAGGTATCTTAATACGGAGAATTCCCATTAGGTCCTATTGTTGAGCTAGATTGGTCAGAAAATCACCAGCAGTGCTGAAATTTGTGATGCATATATGCTTTCTGTCTAATTATATCTCAAATCTTGACCTTTCAGTTGACTAATGACTAGCTAGTCATTAACTTGCTCAGATTAGATGCTTAGCTTGCAGGATGAGGGCAGATAATGGTCCTGTCAGCATTCCAGGTTCAACTGTGATATGGGAAAGTTAGAGTAGACCTCATATACACAAAATGCTGGAGGAACTCAGCAGGTCAGGCAGCATCTATGGAGGGAAATAAACAGTCAACGTCTCAGGTCGAGACCCTTTATCAGGACTGGGTGACCAGTCTGAATGACCTGCAGAGTTCCTCCAGCATTTTGTGTGTATTGCTCCAGATTCCAGCATCTGCAGAATCTCTTGTGTCTGGAGTGGAGCCCAGCCCTTGGCAGCAAATTTGTTAATTGGGTTCCTTCACTTTGTCAGGTCCACATTTGTTTTTCTTGGTGATTGACTGGTTGGCCTGGGTCACCAACAGGACCAAATGGGGACTCCCTTTATAAAATGTTCTCCAATTCTTCCCAATGACTGCTTGTTCTGCTTGTTGGATATCCAAAGCAGCTTTTCATCCAACTCAGTTACTGCAGAAATACAACAGTAGCAATGGTTAAAAAGAACCTTGTTAACTGAGGTATACTGCAGGAAGGCATGAGGGCATGAAAGAGGCTGTGTAATTTCATAGTCCCTCTCTCTCTTTCTCTTCCCTCACCATGCATCACACCTCAACTAATCCAAAACTAGCATTTCTGTCAAGTCTAAAGTGAAGAGAGTTGGTCAATATCTAGGTCAAAGATATTTACTTAATCTGTTACAATGTGATTGGATTGGTGGGATTATGAACCAAAAATAATTAAAATAATTTTTGCCCCTTTTTATCAGCTACAGGAGTCAAATACAGACAGGCCTTTGATTGACACGTCTCCTGTTCTGAAAAAACTGACAGATTTTGAAGAGACAATTGGAGTGAATTTTATCCACATCCGTCTCCTGGCTCGAGCCTTCACTTTGCGCACTGTTGGATTTAATCATCTAACGCTGTGAGTTGAGTGAATTCTGTTCCATCTCCACAATAAGTGCAATAGCTATCTTAGTGGTGACTGTTGATTTGAATTAAGCTTCTTTATTTTCCAATTTTACATTCTCATTCAAAGTATTTCTGACAATGAACCTGTTCTGAACTCTGCTTCCTGTCAAAAAATTAGGTCATTTAAGCAGAACTCAAAGATCATTCTCCTCCACCCCCTCCCCCCTGCAGGCGCGTGCTCAGCCTTCTCCACCTTTCTCTTGCCTGGCCACATACTCGGTCTCTCTCCTCCCCAGCCCACCCCCTTCCCCCACCTGTTTGTAGATTGAGAACTTAGAAATGGAACAAATACACTCACTAATCCTGTAATGAATTTCTCCTCTCCCTCACCCTGTGTGTTCACAGATCTCTCTGCAAGGGTACTGAGTTAGTTTGGGAATGCCTCACTGATTTGACTGGTCTATTGAATTCTCAGACTTGGTCGTCCTCTTTTCCAAGCTTTAACCCTTAAATCTGAATACTTCCATTGATCAGCACTGACTGACGCATTCAACAGCTTAATTGTTGATAACGTGCACTTAAAGGTTTGCTGAATTTTGAGAGAAGACCATTGAAGTGAGACTAATGGAATGGCTCTGCCAAAGAACCGACAGAGGCACAATGGGCCAAATAGTCTCTTTCCACACTGCATCTCCTTGATTCTTTGCAGTCAGTTCAAAATAGTACACTTGATCTATCGATACGGTTTCAGATCCCCTGTCATTCATTCTGAGAGGTCCATGGTCTAGAAATGGAATAAGAGATGTTCAGCATTTTAAGTTGCCATCAGGTAGATCTGTTCACCTTGACCACTTCGTAACTGGAATTTACATCAGTAGAACCCTTGGATTGACTTTTTCTTCACTGGGAAAGTTGTTTTTACATCTTTTCTCTGTACTCCCAGATCCCCTTGATAATGATTTAAAAAAATACTATCTCTAAGTAGACGTTGATGATTGTGTAACAACCCTGTCACTCAGTTTTGGTGACCAAACTGTCAGAAATTAATGATATCCTCATAATTTATACGTAACTATCCTCCAGTGACTCTTTATGCAGTAAAAATCCTGCTTTTGTTGGACAATGTCACAGTAGTTTCTTCCTCCTCTGCTCTTTAAATATTTGCTGTTTTCTGAGTAAACTGACTTTGTAGTAGATAGCTTTCAGTGAGTGATGCTCCATACCACCTCTTAGTAACTACTTGATGAAATGCTGTTTAAAAAGAAATCTCGTGTTTTGCAAGCAGATGCTTACAACAGTGGTAACAGTTCACACTGCAGTAGTTAAGTAGATTGGGGGGGGAGGGGGGGGTGGAATTCTTTCCCCTGATTCTCCCCCACCCCACCTGCCCTTTTCTTTGCTGTGATTTGCACCACTGGCAGCTCCAAGCATGTTCGTTAACTTCAGTCCAGAACCATTAAGCAATGAGTAAATGCAAGAGACGGCGTGTGCATATTTGGATAAATCAATTTAGTTTATGGTTTGGGTCCAATAGAAAATATATTTTCTGTATCTCACTAATTCTACTGAAATCAGTAATAAGTCATTCAGAGCTATCATACATAATCCTGATGACAGATGCCGACTGTTTATTTTACTGTCAAATAGTCTTAATAGCATCAAAATGAATTCAAAAATTCTACTGATTTTTGTACATGGCGGCCATTGGGTATCATTCTAAACAGATTGATGAATGCTTTTCTCTGGGAATTATGGTTTGATGCACTAATAATACAGAACTGAAAAGGACCCATTTCCTTGTCTGAAGGGTTTGAGTGAGGTTGTCTGCCGAGGCTGAGATTTGATGTCAATGACTTTGAATAGCTTTTCCTTGAAATAACAAGCTATAGCTGCCTCGTTAGAGAAAGGCGTGCCCTCTCCCACAAACCATGTCTCCTCTGTGAGATATTTGTGTGCAGTTTAATGTCTCTTTCTCCCTTTGAAAGGTGAAGACTGGAAGTTGGTTTCAGTCGGAGGTGAGGGGGTGGCTGGGTGTTTCAAAAAGAACAAAACATCCATGGTGAGAAAGTGCACCTCCAAGTGAACTTGGAATTGAGCCTTTATTCTTTAATGGCTAACTGTGGCTCTAGTCTGAAATGTGAAACATTGGTATAGTCAACTCTGACTTGCAAGTAATTCTCACCAATGTCTTGGAAGTGACTGAACCTACACACAGTGTTGGAACTTTCTTAACTGGCGGCTGTGTGTTTAATTTCTGTGCTTTGTTTGTGCTCACTGATTTGTACTACAGAATTGATCTCTCATGCGTGTTATAAGCATTCAGTTCACCCTGACTTAACTCTGCAGAAATGATGCAGCTGGTTATGTCTCAATCTTCAATGCTTTCTTTTAGCTGCAGCACTGCCTCTTTAAGGTTTCTATTTTGATATTTAAGCATGTTAAATAAAAAGAGTCATAGCAAGATCCATGAGATTCAACAGGTTAAAACCCCATTTCTGTAACTCGTGCCTAAAAATCTATGTTAATGCTCCAGTGGAGGACAGATGAGATGTTAAACTGAGGCCCACGTGCTCTCTCCCAGGTGGATGTGAGAGATCCATTGGCGCTTGTAAAGAACAGGGATGTTCTTCATGATAATCAACCCCCCCTCCCCCCCCTTATTTTTCCCTCAATCAACATCACAGAAACAATTTACCTGATCATTGGCACATTAATATTTTGTGGAAGCTTGTTGTGTATAAACTAGCTACAGTATTTCTTACATTGCAATGATGACTTTAAAAGTGCATCGTCAGCCATAAAATATTTTAAGATGCCATGAACTGAATGTAAAGGCACTATATGAATATAAGTCTGTATGAATATAAGGCAGCATGGTAGCATAGCGGTTAGCGTAACGCTATTACAGCGCTAGCAATCAGGGTTCAATTCCTGCCACTGACTGTAAGGAATTTGTATGTTCTCCCCTTGACTACATGGGTTTCCTCCAGGTGCTCCGGTTTCCTCCCACATTCCAAAGACGTACGGGTTAATATGTTAATATTGGTGTAATTGGGTGGCGCAGGCTCGTTGGGTTGGAAGGGCCTGTTGCCGTGCGATATAAATAAAGTTTTAAAGTTTTCAGTCTACAGTTTGGCGTTTGTTAGATGCTTTTCCGTAATTTGTATTGTCACAGGTTTCATAGTAGCACTACACATAAACTCTTATAAAGCATTCAATCTTAGATGTGTCATAAAGTTCTTCAGGGGGCTTTTAATCTTTGCAATTGTATGCTCTGTTCATTTGCAGGAATGTCAGATTAAGTACAATAAATTGAACTTTATGAATAGAGCTGTACAACATAAGATTCTGCTTTAATGGATAAGATCAGGGATGTAAAGAACAGACTTTAGATGGTTATGAAGCTAGTCAACAGTCATTTTTAATCGTGTCCAAAAAGCTCTTTGGTCCATGTAATTACAGAAACCCAACATAATTTGAGTGCTTTTCAATTTAATTTGTTGTTTGCTTAGCACTCATTGATTTTCGCAGTATTGATCTTTTTTTTGCAGGGGTCACAATCAGAGGATGGAATTCCTTGGAGACTCTATAATGCAATTGGTAGCTACTGAATACTTATTCATACACTTCCCAGACCACCACGAGGGCCACTTAACGGTGAGACACACACAAGCCATTATTAGTTAAATTAATATCTTATTAGGAGCTGAGCATTGTGCCAGGCAGCTGTATTTTTAACATCCTTGGCATAAAATAACAATTTCTATCTATTTGGATCTCGGTATTGTCAAAGCTCATCTCACTTTTTACAGCATTGAAATGTTTTGTAAATATTCTTCTAAAATAGGTCAATAAAAATATTTGTAATAAAATGTAAAATTTTAATATAAAGCATATTTTAAAAATCTTACATTGGCGACCACTTCCATTTACTTTTTTGGCATTTCCTCTTTTGTCACACTTTTAGTATTTCCATTATCAGGTCTTAACCTGTGTTTTGTTTTGCTTTTAATGGAAATTTGTTATTTGAACTTCTTGCCCTACCACTGGCCTCTCCCACCAGTGATGGTGGAGTGCTGCATCTGTCCCACTTTCCCTGCCCTCTCTGTTTTTGTTCTACAGAGATCGCTGGGCCTTAATGATTCTAATTCTTTGCTTTTAACATTGTCCATAGCTTTGTTGTTCAATTTTCAGCAAAGTACAATGAAAGGGATCAATATAAAAGTTAATTACTGGCTGAATGGTTATAAGTAAAAAGGTGCATTATATCTCAGACTTTTGTTTATTTATCCACCACCACCTTGCACCAGAACTACAATGGATCTTGACTACCCATGTATAATGCCAGAAATTATGACTTGTTTTTAACTGGCATCCATGAGTTTGCAATCCCATTATATCCCCAGTCATTTGAAATAAATGGGTGCGATGTGGTGCTTGTAGTTTTTTAAAATTTTCTTTATATTTTGTTTATCAGTCAGCTTTCTTTCTCACCCTTTGTTTTGCTCTCCACTCCTGATTTGACGAGAAATTTGTCTGTTCTGACATTTTCTGATTCAGACTCTGCTCACTTCACAGTCAAGCTGCTGTGCACCTTTGGGGGCAATTTGACAGGTCCTCGTCCTGGGTAGTGGAGGTTGTGTGTTTGTTGTCGGAGCCTTGGCAAGTTGCGGCAGTGCATCTCGACGATGGTACAGACAGAAGCCATGATGAATGTTCAAAGTGGTTTCATTCACTTGGGCTCATTTGTACCAGAGCCACAGTAGTCTTGCTAAAAAAAATCTGAAGGAAAGGTCAAAAATGCTGGAAGCAGTCAGCAGGTCACTGACCTGAAACTTGAACTCTGTTTCTCTGTCCAGACATACTATCAAACCCACCTGCTGCTTTCCAGGATTTTTCACTTCTCAATGAGAAATGACATGATGCATGAGGAACTGCTGCCATTTAGAAAATGTTAAGAGAAGACTGTTTTGATGAAAGGATATCAATCTGAAACATTAACCCTTTCTGTCTCCACAGATGCTGCCAGACTTGCTGAGTGTTTCCAGCATTTCCTGTTCTATTTCACACTTCTAGTACTTTGTTTTACTTTAATAGTAGGAAGGAAGTGGTTGTAATAGTGTTTCTGCTGGGATTGTTGTCTTTGCAGTTGTTGCGAAGTTCCCTGGTCAACAACCGCACACAAGCCAAAGTAGCAGAAGAACTGGGTATGCAAGACTTTGCTATCACAAATGATAAAACAAAAAGACCTGTAGCACTCCGAACCAAGACCCTCGCTGACCTTTTAGAATGTGAGTGCTTCCGTTGCATACATCATGTTATATAATCATAACACCATTTTCTGATCCAATGCAAATTTTTTTTTTATATACTAAAGGCTTTATTTTCATGTCATTTCATTTAAATGTTGGCTGTGGCTCAGTGGAGAACACTTCAACCTCTGTGTTGGAAGGATAGAGATTTGCTTCCCCCTCCAGAGCACAAGAATCAAGGCTGATTTTTCATTGCTCTGTTGCTGGAAATGCCACCTTTCATTTAAGATGTTAAACTCGGACCCATTCTGCCTCTCAGGAGGTGGAGGTGAAAGACAGCATGACAGCATTTTGTAGAAGAGCAGTGGGGATATCTCCAGTGCCTGGGCCAACGTTTATCTCTCATACAAAATCATTGTCAGATTATCTGACTATTGCTGCTTGTGGGAGCTTACTGTGCACTACACAAGTTTGCTCCCCCATTTCCTGCATTACAACAATGACTTTACTTCACTGGCTGCAAAAGTGACATGAAGGGTGCTGTAGAAATGTAAGGTTTACTTTCTTTCTGTGTCTCTTTTAACTCATAAATATATGCTGATTCCTGGAGCTGTGCCCAACTTGTAGAATTATATGCACACTTATTTGAGATAAATCTTACAGAAGGTTGGGCTGTTCAGAGAAAAGCAAATGCTTTATGAACCTCTGTCTGCAGTACATGAAAATTATGATGTAAAATATCTACCATCTTCCACTTTAAAGTACATTTATGGTCAAATTTTGTTTGATAGTGCTCCTTTGAACCATCTTTGTATGTTTAACAGTGTTAAGGGTGCTATATAGATGTTGTTAAATAACCAATTCCAATTTTAAAGGAAAGTATCTGATCCAGAGAGGATATGTAAGGAAATTCTTTTAACACAGCCAGCTCTTGTGATCTTGCTTGCACTGCCTATAACGGTGGTGGAAGCAGCTTCATTCATCACTGTCAGAAGAGAATTGAATGCATACTTAGTTGCACAGGGGAAAAAAAAACACAGGGCTCTGCTGTGGAAAGAGTAGTGTGGGAGTGGGATTAATTGGATCTCTCTCTCTCTCAAAGCACTGGCACATGGGATGAGCAGTGCTGTGCAATTTTATGACTTCTGCAATACTAAAGGGGCGTCCTGATGCCATTGCAAGGGCATATTTAGGATGCCACACAATGACCGTGGAGTTGAAGGGGTGAATGGGATCAGGAGGTGGTGAATCGCAAACTGAAGTGTGGAGGCTAACGATCCCATGGGAAATCTGGGGACTTGCAGATCCCGATTTATAAATTCCCCATTTCCATGCTTGATGCATGGGAATCTACTCTAAAGAGCATGTTTGGTTAAAATTTACCTTTTATGCTGGAGAAGAAGTCATTTTTAACCAAAACTCTGAACTACATCCCATTGTCATTAAATCCTGGAACTAATTACATTGCAGTTAATTGCGGCATTTCAGGACCAGCCTGACATTTCTCATGAGAACTTATTTATTTTACCAAGCTCTGGCTGCTTTGCACGAAAATCATGAAAACCAGCTGAAGGTTTTCCCCTTCACAGTGAACTTTGACATCAAGTCACTTTTCCCTTACCCTTACCAGTGGTTGACTTGAAACCCAAATGCAAAAAAAAAGCCTTTGGTGCAAATGAGTGTTTAGCAAAGAAAGTCAGATCAGTGGCAAATTCTTTGGTTGCCAGATGATGATGCCTTATCCATCTCCTTTTCCAAGGACCCTCCAAGGAAGGGAATTTGCGTTTTCCAAATACCATACAACTACAACATTGACACATGGGGGGAAAAGTCTTTCTCTGGTTGCTGGCACTAGACGCGAGTGGGTATCAACCAGCAGTTGTATTTAACCTGCAGACCAAATCAGTTCCAATGAAGATGATAGAATCAAATGCATGGGAGGGAGGAATCATTGTCTAATAGAGTGTACATGCATTTAATGTTGATAAAGAGTACTTGCATTTAATGTTGGCAACCAACGACCAGTTTAAACTCCATTGAAGCCCTACTTTCTACCCAACCTGCCAACCCCTATTTCCCCTTCTCCCAACTCAGTTCCCCAATTCCATATAAGCTATTAAAGTCATGATGCCAGTTTACAAGGTCTGGGCTTGGAATAGAAGAGGCTGTCATTTTTCACACTGTTAGCAATGATCCTGTTGGGCCCAATGTATGCCTCAAGTTCACCTCTCATGAAATCTCTTCACAGTTCCCAATGCCTGCCCCCTATCACTGCCGGGGTCATCCACAAGGTGTCAGAAGGCCTTTTTCATTGTCTCTGATTACCAGGGATATGGAGAGATGGTGGAAACACATTTAAATAATTAACATGAATATAAAATTAATGAATTTATTTAAAACTGCATTCAGCATGTAAATTAATTATAACACTACTATCAATTAAAATATTGTTTTAAAATAAAAAGGAAACTACTTTCCTTCTGTTACCTTCTCTATCTAGGTTGGTGACCCCATTGAATTGAATAGGGCCAAGCCAGATGCCCCAGCCAAGGCTGGTCTAAAGCTGAGGGGCCTAATGTGATGTGTATCCACTCCCTCACTCAGTGCGTTATGGAGCTCCTGCTAGACTTGGTGCTGCAAGAACAATCTGGCTCAGTATGTTGGCATTGAAACGATGACTGCTGTTAATGTACATATGTTCAGTATGGGCATGAGCTGACAGATTGTCTTTGAACAGGGTGTTCTTGAGGGATTCCCCACAAAGGTGTGTCTGAAATTGATCTGCTTGATTTAATCTTTTTTTGAAAAAAGATCTGTTTCTTCAATTTTTTAATACAATGATTAGCAGATAGGACATCAACTTAAGAGGTCATAGGTCCTTGGATCTTTAGCAGGTGGTTAGTAAGACCCAGGAGACATAGATTTAAGTAGTAGTAGGATTACAAGGAAAATATTTTCACTTGGAGTGAGATAGGATCTGGAACTCTCAAAATGAAAAGGTGGTGAAGGTATAAATCCTCAGCACATTGTGAACACTCCTGAACAAGGACTTGATGTAACTTGTAAAGCTGCAAACTGAGAGCAAGGAAGTGGCTTGAGTCTCTGGCTGTTTTTCATACAGCAAGGACGCAATGAACTGAATGGACTCCTTCAGTGCTAAATATATCTGTGACTGTGGGGGATTCAATACATACAACACGGTCAATGTTAACAATGTGTCATTACTAAAAGTTAATTTTCTGTTTTATTTAGCATTCATAGCTGCACTTTACATTGACCAGGACCTGGACTACGTCCGCACTTTCATGAATGTATGTTTTTTCCCAAGATTGAAGGTCAGTACATTTCAATGTAAATTCATTAAGCCTACATCTTCCTACAATTGTAGAAATCTTTGCATCTAACATAATATTGCAGATCAATTTCAGACTATTATTACTTGGAACCATAATTAGATAAACTTTTTATCACCGTTCATGAACTTAAGAATTGTGCATCTCATTTTAGTACAAGCCACTGATGTTTTCTGTCCAGTGTGGATGTTAATGCTGCTGTCAGCAGAACATAACAATAATAATTGTAAACCAGCAGTTTTCCTCAATGTACTAGTGCTTTTTATTTCCCTGTAGTGTTCTCTGTGGCAAGGTTCCCAGACAGATGCATGTAAAGCTATACAGAATTGGTCTAGACTATTTTGGAGTTACTGTGTTATCTATGTCCTTTCGCTTGATTGCTTCGGAAGATAAAAGCTCGTATGTTAAGCATCCAAAGGTTATGTTTGATGGAAGTGATAAAGTGTACAAGGTCTACAGTTAACTCAGTTGACATGCACAGGCTTTAATTTTTAATGGCCTTTCCTTTATGTTGCTGCAGGAGTTTATACTGAACCAGGATTGGAATGACCCCAAGTCTCAACTACAACAGTGTTGCCTGACCCTCAGAACAGAGGGGAAAGAGCCCGACATCCCTCTGTACAAGTGAGTTTTATTATGTGGTGCGAATACAAATGTTTTTATTACGTGAAGATGATTAACTGAAAGCCAAGGTTATAAATTTTTTTCTGCGCCTCTCTGTGCATCACCGGAATTATTACATTCCTCTCTGGTCTAATATAATTCAGTAGATTCAAAGAGGATAGTATACTGTTGGAGCATACCTAAATTGTTATTCAATTATTTGTAATTGGAGCACTTTGTGGTGTGATTATTCTGTAATATTTTGGAATGCAGTATTGAGCTGGGTTGCCTCCATAGGCCAGATATTTCTCACATCACCTTTAGCAGGTGACGATAAGAGTGAAATGGTTGTGATACCAGAATAAAACACCAACTAACCATTTATCTGTGTTTTAATGCAACTTTGAGGATTTTATCCCCTAAAAACAAATTAACATTGAAAAATGAGTAGACAGTATGCATTTTTTCCCTATTAAGGCCTCACTGGAGTCACTAATGGTAAATTGATACAGTATTCCACAGTTGTACTGTCAAACAAGAGTAAATATTTTATTCCAAATCTGGCTTTACACAGGATTTTTCAGCAAAGAGCAGAGTATTTACATATCGCAGATTTTGATCTGGAATTGTTAATTGCTGGGCAGTTCTTGTCAAACTCTGAAGCATCTATTTCCAGCATTCCACTTTTCATTCACTTGAGCCACATGAGGATCTGCAAGTTTCCACTTTACCACTCACAATTAACTATAACAAGTTCAATTTTCATAAGATTTGTTTTCCAAAACTTAGCCTTGACTGAACTGTAAATCAAATCATTAAGCTGGACTCAGTTACATGGAAATAAAGCCTGTCTTCAGGGATGGCATTTGGCTGTACTCTGATGAATCACTGTGAAATGTTTGCCCTCTCATTATTAGCTAAAACATTGTCTGACTGGAATCCATTTTAATAACTGAACATTGCTAATAGGAGCTCATTTTAAAAGTGAAACCTGATGTAAAGGATTAACCATTTCCCTTCTGCAAGCCCATGTAAGTGTGTACTTTCCAATACATTGTTATTTCAGCATCGCATTCAATCCTGAGGTCAGCCTGTGACCACATAGCCTGTATCATCTGTCTCTGCATCTTTGTTATCTCTAGATTTGAGTGTTTCATTGCTCTGAAAGCTGGCAACAAAACATATCTTAATTGACACTGTCCCATTCATCCATCACCCCTGTGCTCACTGCCCCCATTGACTCCCAGTCCAGCAACACTTTGATTTTAAATCTTTCATCCTTGTTTTTCAAATGCTTTGTGATGTTGGCTCTCCTTCAACATGAGAAACCTCTCAGCTATTTACATTCCTCCAATTCTGACCTCCTGATTACCCCTTAATTTGCATCTGTTTAAAACTTTGGTTAGGTCATATTAGGAGTATTGTGTTAGTTCTAGTCACCCCTTTATAGGAAGGATGTGGAGGCTTTGGAGAGGGTGTAGAGGTGGTTCACCGGGATCCTGCCTGGATTAGAGAGTATTAGCTATAAAGAGAGGTTGGACAGACGTGGATTGTTTTCTTTGGTGTGTCTCAGGGGAGACCTGATAGAAGTTTATAAAATTATGAGGGGTGTAGAAAGGGTAGAGAGTCAGAGTCTCTTTCCCAGGTTAGAAATGTCAAATACTAGAGGCCATAGCTTTAAGGTGAGAGGGGAGAAGGTTTAAGGGAGATGTGACTGGCAAGTTTTTTTACACAGAGAGTGATAGGTGCCTGGAACGCCAGGGGTGGTGACAGAAGCAGACACGATAGTGGTATTTCAGAGGTGTTTAGACAGACGTATGAACACAAAGGGAATGGAGGGATATCGATCACATATGGGCAGATAGGAGTATTTTCATTTGGCTTCATGGTTGGCACAGATATCGTGGGCCAAAGGGCCTGTTCCGGTGCTATACTGTTTTACGTTATATGCTTTTTAACATTTTATGATTGGCTTCTGTGTCTTTTTTCATCAAGACTCTAAGCTGTAATTCCTTGACTCAGTCCCTGGACCTTGAGCTCTCTCCTCTGTTAAGCCACTTTTAAGGCACCATTTTAAATTATATTTGATAATATTCCTGTGAAGTGCCTTGGGAAATTTTACTGTGTTCAAGGAAGTATGATGATTGACTCTTAACTGCCCTCTGAAACGATGCAGCAAGCCAGTCAGTTGTATCATCAGAATAAGAATAAAACTGAACAGACCACCCAGCATTGACTTAGAAACTGACTTTGGAGATAGCAAAACTGCTCCTAGTCGACTTGCAGAGTCCTTCTCACAAATGTTTGAACATAGAACGTTACAGCACAGTACAGGCCCTTTGGCACATGATGTGCCGACATTTTATCCTGCTCTAAGATCTATCTAACCCTTCCCTCCCACATAGCCCTCCATTTTTCGATCATTCATGTGGCTATCATGTTTGGTGACCAATCTCTAATTGGGACAGCTATCCCACAGACTTGTTGAGCAACAGCCTGACGTAGTCACCCTCCCAGAATCCTCCTTTATAGACAAGGTACCAGATTTTCCATCACAATTCCAGATTTGTTGCTTCTGTACTGATAACAAAATTGGTTTCAAGGCTTACCACATTTCAAATCCATCTTTCTGTGTTCCTGTTAAGCTGTAAATTGCTTCCAAAATGGACATTTAGTCCATTGATTCAGGGGAATATCGCCTTTTCATTTTTTCCAATTGTTATGTTTCTTGTCAGTCATGAAGTACAAGTCAGTCCTACTGCCTCTACATCAATAGGTACACTTCTGTTCTGACTCTGTCTTTGCTATTTATCTTTTACGGCTGTGGGTTGAAATAACTTAGTGCTTCATTTCAGTGTTCACCAAACTTTTTGTTATGCCCCACCACAGAGATTTATTTTATGTCCTTTCCCCACCATTCTCCACTTGATTTCCAAAACATTGAGTGAACACAGGTCATTTTGTTTTCCATATTTGCACTTCCTTCAAACATACCTGGAATGTGTTGCCTGATAGGGTAGTGGAGGCGAATTCACTGGGGGCTTTTAAGAGGGGCTTGGATGGGCGCATGAATGAGAGGAAAATAGAGGGATATGGGCATTCTGTAGATAGGAGGGAATAGCTACGTTGGCACAACATTGTGGGCCGAAGGGCCTGTTCTGTGCTGTACTGTTCTATGTTTCAACTTTACGAGACTGTCCCAAATCTTCAGGTCATAGACAAAGAAACATGCTCTTCGGCCCATCTCATCCATACTGACCAAGGTGTCAACCTGAGCTGTTGGCTGCATTTGGCTCATATCCCCCTAAACCTTTCCTATCCATGTGCTTGTCCAAATGTCTTTTAATGGTTGTAATTGTACCTGCCTCACCACTTCCTCTGGCATTTCACTCCATATACCCATCACCATCTGTGTGAAAAACTTGCTCCTCTGATCCTCTTTAAGTCTTACCCTTCTCACCTTAAACCTCTGCCCTCGAGTTTTGGATTTCCCTACCCTGGGAAAAAGACTGGGACCATCCTCCTTATCTATGCCCGCTCATGATTTTATAAACCCCAACAAGATCACCCCCTCAGCCTGCTTCCCTGCTGGGAAAACGGTCCCAACCTATCCAATCTCCCCTTATAAATCAAATCCTCCAGTCCCAGCAACATCCTTGTGAACCTTTTCTGCACCCTCTCTGGCTTAATCACATTCTTCCTATAGCATGCTGGCCAGAACTGCGCACAATACTCCCAAGTGTGGTCTCACCAACATCTTGTACAGCTGTAACATGACATCACAACTCTTGTACTCAAGCGCGCCATGCACCTTCACCACCCTGTCTAACTGTGGTGCCATTTTCAAGAGACTATGTTCTTGTTCCCCTAGGTTTCTGTTCTACATTCTCCAGGGCCTTGTCATTTACTGTGCAAGTCCTGCCCTGGATTAACTTCCCAAAATGCATCACTTCACACTTGTCGTGTGTTAATTCCATCTGTCATTCCTTTGCCTATTTTGCCAGTTGATCCTGATCCTGATTTAAGCTTGGACAGTCTTCTTTGTTGTCCATTATACTGCCAATCCCTTATACTCTGGGGATTCCTGTTATCCCAGCTGCCTATACCTGACATATGCCTCTTTTTCCTGTCCAGAGCACCAATATCCCTCATTAACTGGGGTTCCCTCATCCTGCCAGCTTTGTCCCTGTCTTTGACAGGAACATGTTGGCCATAACTCACTTTTAAAAGCCTCCCACTTGCCAGATGCCCCTTTACCTGCTAACAGACCCTCTGAATCAACCTTTGCAAGTTCCTGTCTAATGTTCTCAAAATTAGCCTTGCCCCAATTTAGGACTTTAACTTGCGGACCAGCCCTATATTTTTTTAGGATGACCTGAAAATTTGTTGAGGTTCAATTTGTGATTGCATAGGTTTAATTGTACATTTGCACTAAGTTTACATATGGGGATTCCTCAGAGTTATGAAGTGTACCTCCTCAAATGTGCCATGAATGATCTACTTGGCTTTCCCCAAGCTGTCAAAGTGAAGGTCTTATTTTCAAATGTTTGATTGTTTTTATGCAAAGGTGTGGCTGTTTTTGCTGAGAGCTATTAAAATTATTTATTGTTTTGTCAGGATTCTTCAGACAGTGGGACCATCTCATGCCAGGACATATACTGTAGCTGTATATTTCAAAGGAGAGAGAATTGGCTGTGGTACAGGTCCAAGGTATGATTGTCTTTATAAGTAGTAAGGTATTGTTTTGATTGTCTTTTATTCAGCATGGGTGCTAACCTAATAATTATTGACTAACAGTGTGCTATACCAAGGGCCAATGGAAGACGTACGGACTCACCAGGACACAGAAGGAGATCATTAGGTCCATCAGCTGTGCCAGTTCCCAGAAAAACAATCCCATCCTCCTTGCTCCTTATTTCCATGTAGCCCTGCAATATATTCTCTCTCACATGCCCATCATCTCACCTTTGATTCTTTTACCATCTACCTGTATTAAGGGGTAATATAGCAGCCAATTAACCTACCAGTACTTATTTGGGATGAGGGACAAATCTCAGTCAGTCACAGAACATGCAGGTTCCACTCCTATGATCAAGGTCGCATTGGGGTCTCTAGAGCTGTGAAGCAGCAACACTAACTGATGCATCACTGTGCTTGCACTTCTTCCCTTGAATGCACTTTGAATTGACTCCATTGATGGGGACTCGATCAGTTTGGTTTGCTTCAGCTGAGGATGGTCATCACAGGGCCAGCTTCACATCATGGTGAAGTATTCCAAAACACCACCCTTATACCTCTCCCCACCATCAGACCACTGTGCAATGCTCAGTTTTAGTTTTTGGATTCTACAAAAGACTTGTCAAAATTTTAGGACAAGTTGGTTTACTAAAAACATCAAAGATTAGGCCGATGGAAACATTATGGTGAACTCAGGAACCACCTTACTGAAGGGAGGAACATCTCGGCATGTTTATTCTTGATCCAGTAACTCTAAGCAGTTAACAGTACTATGGGTGTCCATGTTGTTGTGTTTGTATCAGGATAAGATGTTCCAACCTGTGATGCCCAATATCTTTAAAGTTACACGACCTGTTCATGCTTGTCATGCAAGCTCGTGTGTATAATGGCAAATATGTATAAGTGCTGTGGAAAGATCAGGATAGAGTTGCTTTTCATTATGAAGCCTGGAGCTACCTCCCACCTTGAACTAGTGCAGAGATTGTGAAAGTACAGTCTGTAGGGCCATTACAATTACTTGGATCCAGTGAGACAGAAGGATCAGTGATACATTTCTGAATCCAGTGCCTATATTAATGCCAGTAGCCTATCCAATTATGTGAGCACTGTCCAGAGAAAGAAAGAAAATGAACTGAAAAACTGAAAAAAACTTGGAAGGAGGTTCATCTGTAACAGATATGTGAGAGTTAGAGATAAACCTGTTGCATACTCTTATTTCAGTCCTACAATGACCTTATTAGTCTTATTATTAATAGAAGTTTGTGTGGTGTACTTTTACCATTTATTAAAGTGTGTGTGTTACTGAATTATCCATAATATGTAAACATTTGATTGCAGTGGAGTAACAGAGCAGACGCCCCACTAAATCTTCAGTGAGCATTTGCCCAGTTATACTGAACAGGCCACATTGATTCAGGAAGCATTTTTATTCTTGTTGGTGTGAAGTGTCATTTTGGTATTAGTTGGACTAAATGTAGCAAGATTTTCCAGACCACCTTCTGCAGGTAGTCAGATACAGCCACAGCTTTCCTCAGGTGATTTTGTTTAATTAGTGTAGATGTCAAGTTTCAAAGTTCCCAAGAGACTCGCACAGCTCAGCAGGAATGTAGTAAGCTTCATTCTCACCTGTTTAATGGCATGGCATTGCATTGACTCTCCCCTCATTGCTTTGTTAACAGTAGTTTACCCGAGAGGACTGAGTTGTAATCCTGGTCCACTGACTCTATGTTCTTCTGAACAGATACCAGTTATGAATCTGTGCCCATTGTAATATAAGAAATGAAATCTGATTAAAATAATCTGAAATTGCCTTGAAGTCCTAATGAATATCAACTTTGGTTTTGCACAGAAAATACTATAAAAAATATAGAGGCCACATTGAACATTCTTAATGGAAAAAAATGGAATGTGTTGCCATTCTTTATTATAATCCATTTGTGAGCTACTGATTGTAATCACCATTGTGGCAGAGAGCATGCAGTGGGACTGAGGCAACAACAAAGTAATTGATCTTTGTGGATGAATGTAATTCCTGTGTGATTTAATTTTCTTTGACAATAATTATTGATTCATGAAAAGTTACGAGAGTAAACAGGTCTTTTAAAAGTTTATTAGTTCAAGAATGTATAAAGAATCATCTCCCAACTGCATAAGCAAGAATATGGTGAAACTTAAAAAATGGTCCATCTTTCTTCAGAAAGCAAACATTAGGTACTTGCTACATTGACCATGGAGAGAGAGAAACAGGGCTTCTCTGTTTCTTCTTGTTTTTGCATAAGATCAAAAAGGGTTTGAATTTTCCACCATAATAATGGTGAAACTGCAAGTATGTGCTGTCATTACAACATGAAACTGACAACAATTTCTAGTGCAATGCATGTGCAGTTAAACGTGGATGCTGTCAGTGATTCCCTATTCCTCCAATAGTGTAATCAAGGCAAATCAGTGAATTGACAAAAACTTGCTTGCAAACTAATTAACTGTGGAAATATCTTGAAAGTGTTATACTTTGCTGTACGAAAGATGTGTGAGTTTTGAAGGTCATAATCTTTGGTTGGCTAACTCTCGAGTTGCTAAATCCTAATTTTATGTATATAGGTTGTAAATCCCTCAGATTGCATTTTAAAATGGATTTCAAATTGATTTTCTTGTTTAAGAGTATTTGTTCGTGATATTTCAGTAGCTTTTTTCATCATATGCATGTGTTCCATTCTTTATTTTGTACACGATGAAATTCTGAAAATTAGTTAATACTTGTGCATTTTTCGTCCTGATTTACTGCATGAGAATCCTTCAATTTTGTTGATTCTTCATTTGGTTGATGACATCACTGTTGCTGTTTGCCAGAGCATTCCTCCTCAAGACGAGTTGCCAGAAAGCAATTGACTGTAGGAAAGAGGAAGATTTTGACATTGATATTGACAGATTTTTGTAGGCTGCTTTCTTTGAGGCTGTGGTGGGTGTCGTTTGCTCTGGCACTGATTAAAATATCCATCCAAATATGCTGGAAATATCCAGCAGGCCAGGCATCATCTGTGCAGAGGGAGAGAGAGACAGAGTTAATATTCCAAGTCAGAAGTGATAATCTTTTCCATCATCCTCTCCCTAATACATTTTTGATGAAATGTATGTTTGATGAAATTTATGTCAAATAATTTTTGCATTAGCATTGTTGGGTTAAGTCAAGTGTTTTGTTTCATTCAATGTCAGCATTCAGAGAGAGGGGCCAGTATTCAAATAATCTAACTAATAAGCATCGCTGATTAGTATATTTTTGTTTTGGGAGTTGAATGTTGCTCAATTCGCATGGCAATGTACATGGAAGTTTTGTGTGAAGATTGCCACGTGGAAGTAGGTAGAAAACCTGAACTGAATCAGCCTTGTTCATACTTACACATATTTTAGATCCACAGATGATGTGTCTTGGGTCCAGCACTCTATATGTGCTACCAATCAAGAAATGGTACATTACTGGGACATATTCCAAGGATAGAGGAATTGTCCTGAAAGGAGACGAGGGCCTATGTCCCATTGCAAAAATGGGAAGTGATCTCATTGAAACATAATAGTTTTAAAGGATTTGGAGGGGTAAATGTTGTGAGACTGTTTGCTTTGTTGGGGAATCTCAGATTTCGGAGTCATGATCTCAGAAAGAAAGGACAGTGACTTAGGTTTGTGATGAGGAAAAACTTATTCACTCTAAGGGCTGTGGATCTTTATAATTCTTTGCCCCAAGAGAGGCTGTTGAATTTAATTAAGGTGGAGATCAATAGATGCTTGGATACTAAAGGAATTAGGGGATATGGGGTAATGCAGAAAGATCAGCAATGACATTGAAGGCCAGCCAAGCCATGCCTCTACTAATGCCTGTGGAAAGACAGGGAAGATCAAAACAACATATTACAAAGACTGCCATTGTCCCTTGTCCAATGTGTTATTTAGAAAAGTTTGGATTAATTGTATAATTCTGCACAGTCTTCCAATAATTCCTGTGGCCTTTGGAGAGGAGAAGGGGGAGGAATGACTAAGTTATGTTGCAAGTGCCTCCAGCTACAAAAGCATTGCCAGAAATTATCATTGACAAATTTGAATTGCAGTTTCACATTTCCTAATGCTGCTAGCTTCAGGAATTCTGCATTCAGCATTGAAATTATCTGCTGTGCCATGAGAGTCTTATGTGATCATAAAGAGAAATTTGCTCACTAGATAAATTAATGAAGAGGTGTGAGGGAGACAGGGCTGAAAGATTAGCTGTACTCTCTGCACCTTACATTTGGGAGCCATGATTTAAATCCAGTACCAGTAAAAGCAATAAAGGTCATCGCTTAATGGTAGCTGGCTAGTTTAGTAGGTGAATCAAGATCTGGTAGCTTAGCTTATTCTGTAAAGATTATAATTAAAGAGCTCAAAGTCATTTGCATATACATTCTTGCAACTTCAGGCTTTTAATCATTGTGTCAGAAGGGCAAACTCAGTATTGAATTATCTTTTTGCTCTTAATAGGCTGCAGAATAAAAGTCTGCTTTTGAAAAGGACTTGGCAATTGTGCAGGGCTACTTTTGGGTAATACACGGAATCCTTAGCTGCTGATCGGTCCTCTTGCTGTTGCCTCTGAGCCAGAAGAATGTTGGTTCAAACCCTACTCCAAATTCCAGGCTGAATGAGTTGTTGGAGGTGTTACCTTTCGGATGAATCATTAAACCAAGCTCCCCTCTATCTGGTAAAGATCCAGTGGGACCATTTTGTCCATTCAGGATGAGTCAGAGTACTCTGCAGCCATTGAAACGCAGCTCCTATTCTAATGGAGGAAATGTAACAACCAATGAGCGCACACCACCTCCCGTAAAGAGTAATGTGATAACGTCCAGTTAAACTGATTTATTGGTATCAAGTGAAGGATAAATATTGGCCAGAACACAGTTTAACTCCGTAGTCGTCTTTGAGATAGTGCATTGGTATCTTCTGCCTTTGAAGGAGCAAATGGGGGATTTGGTTACCACATCAACTATAGTAATAATATATATCTTTATTGGTCACATATACATCGAAACACACAGTGAAATGCATCTTTTGCATAGAGTGTTCTGGGGGCAGCCCACAAGTGTCGCCATGTTTTTGGCACCAACATAGCATGCTCACAACTTCCTAACCCGTACGTCTTTGGAATGTGGGAGGAAACCAGAGCACCCGGAGGAAATCCACGCAGACACGGGGAGAATGTACAAACTCTTTCCAGACAGCGGCCGGAATTGAACCGGGGTTGCTGGCGCTGTAATAGCGTTACGCTAACTGCTTCTCTAAAGCACCTGTATTGAAACAAGTAGTCATAGATCAGGAAGGATTTTTGTCATGGAAATCACCTGTGTTTCATTTTTGCAATTAACTCATTGGTTCTTACATGATCCATAATGAGTTGTATTTGGGCTCAAAGCGATGCAGCATCCTATCTGTGCAATCTTATAGCCAAGAGCATCAGCCTTCATTCCACACAATTTATGATTTGGACTGTTGTGCGGTGATGAAACCAACATTAACAGCTGCATTACCCCAGCAGCTTGACTGAAATAATTGTAGCTTATTCCACTTGAGACACTATTGCTTGTAGAGAACAGAGATAGTCTACAATTTTATCAATCCAAGCTGTGCAAAGGATGCACATGAAATAAAAGACAAAGAAAAACTCCAGGCCCACTTAACTTTATTCCCCTGCCTCCACAACCACTGGTGAAATGTGTCTTGATGGAAGGCCGTTGACCTGTAAAGGTAATTCCACAGATATGGGCTGACATGCACAACCTGTTCTTGTTTTAGATTTCCATCATTTGCATTGCCTTTTTTCGTAATGTTGATATTTTGGTTCCATTTTTCCATCCTTAAACTAGCACTTGCTCCTGGGAGAAACAAAATCTCTTAGTTCATGTATTAGTTTACCATTCTAAGAAATGTGTTCTCTTTCAAATAGCATTCAACAAGCAGAAATGGGAGCTGCCATGGATGCATTAGAAAAATGTAAGTAGATTTCTTTTTATTACATTTATTATACTTGTTCTACTGCCAAATTCCATAAATTTTACATTTGGACATGTTGGACTTGAACTGATAAATGAAAATAATGATTAAGGTGCGTAGGAAGCACCGTGGACCGTGTAAAGCTGTCCTCATTTGAGAGGAGTGTCAGTCTTGTATTTCCTTCGCCATTGATCTGCAGAAACAGGGTATGTTAATCATGGACTTGATTACTTGTCTATGAAGTATACACGAGTCAGCAGACTGTTACCAATTATCAAGTGACCAGTTGTCATTAGCTTTGAGTTTAATGGATATCCTGGAAAAGGTATACTGATGTCTAAAGCTCAAAATCTGAAGATGTTGATGTATCAAATTAATTAGTAAAGAAGAACATAGAGGCTGTCCAAGGAGCATCAGCATTACAATAATACAGGAGAAAATTGCCACGTCCCTGACTTGCTTATTTGATTAATTTTTTGATTGTTTATATTCAGCCCAAAGTGAATATTAGTGACCAGGTTGGTTTTCTCATGAATATTAGTCAATAGATTTGCTCATTGATCAATAATTACTCAATATTCCATTATGGTTACTGACTAGCTAGTAAATCTACTCAGTATTTCTGTCACTTTATTTAACGGTGTTTTATGTCAGCTCAGAACAAAATAGTATTTCTCATTAAAAAGAAATAGAGAATTTGCATTCTGCTTATGCCTGTTTTCTATAGTCATTTGCTTGCTATTGATATGTATGTATGTACAATGTAGTAAATTAAACAGAACATTCTGCAATACTCAGTGGGACTGGCAGCAACTGTGGAGAGAAAAATAGTTGTTTTGGGACCTCGATCTTTCAGCAGAGCCTGAGATATTAACTTGGTTTTCTAGCCCAGATGCTGCCAAACTTGTTGAGCACTTCCAACAACAATGGATTTTGTTTCTGATTTCCAGCACCTGATTTCTGATCAGTGTAGTCAGTGATACATCAGACAGTGGGATTGCTTTGGTGATTGCATCATTTAGTGCTTTACGTTTAGCACCCAGCCTTTGCATGTCAGGAAATGCTGGGCAATGTGCCCTGATTCTCCACTTAAGGCTTTGTGTGAAGTTAACTCAATCAGCATGAGGGACCTCACTCTTACCCTCACATATTTTTCTATACTTTTTTTCTGTATTCATAACCACAAGATCTGGCTTATCATCTCATTTTCAGAAGGATAAGATCAGATTTCTTTATTAGTCACATGTACACAGTGAAATACATCTTTTTGCATAGTGATTTGGGGGCAGCCCGCAAGTGTTGCCACGCTTCCCGCGCCAACATAGCATGCCCACAACTTCCTAACCTGTACGTCTTTCGGAATGTGGGAGGAAACCCACACAGACATGGGGAGAATGTACAAACTCCTTACAGACAGTGGCCGGATTTGAACCCGGGTCGCTGGCGCTGTAAAACATTATGCTAACCACTATGCTACCATGCCATTTGTATTAAACCTTGAATAAGTACAACAAAGAGGCCTATAGTTATATTCCTGTGCTGTACCGACAGCAATGTAACTAAAGCTAAATGTGCATTATAATTTATTTATTTGCTCTACAACTTTTCCAGATAAGAGCCTATACGTTACTTCTGAAATTTGGCTTGATTGAAACCAGTGTTGGTCTTTTGCAAATTTATCGAATACAACTGCAAACAAATTTCTAGCCCAAGGTTTATTGTTGGTTGGACCTTGTGTTATACTTTGTTTTGCTATTGGAATTTTTGCCCTTTTTCACAACAAAGAGGGAAATATCAGTGTAAGTGAACCTTTTCAGAGCTTTGCTTGCTGAAACCTAATCATCTTGCTCCCATTAAATGATCTTCGCATTACTCAGGCTGGTTTCAGCCTTGCTCTTTTTTTTCTTGATATGCCTTAGGGCCACAGTAGAATATTGGTTATGTTACCAGACAAGTAACCCAAAAGTTCGGGCTAAAGATCTGGAGACACAAGTTCAAATCCTACTAGAGCACCGAGGGAGCTTCTGTTAAGCAAATATGCGATGAAAAGCCAGTGTAAATGGTAGTACCTTGAAATACCAGATAATTGTAATAATTCTCCTGATTAATGTCCAATAGTGTAGAAAATCCTCCTTTCTTACATAGTCTGGAAGCGATTCCAGACCCACAGCAATCTGTCTTCGTCCTTGGTTTGTAGCACTAACATGGATGATATACTCTGCCTCCAAAATTTACTAAACAAGAAAGAAACCGTTTTGTATTGCATGTGTATAAACGTGCTGATTTCAGGTGAATTTCTAGAAATTGTTCTTAATTACCCTGCAGTTACATGAGGCATTGATGAGACCACATTTTGAGCACCATGCAGAGAATTGGTCTTCTGATTTAAGGAAGGATGCTCATGTGTTGGAGACAGTTCAGAGAAGGTTCTCCTGGATTGAAACCTAGAATGCACCGATTGGTATTGGTTTATTATTGTCACTTGTACCAAGGTACAGTGAAAAACTTGTCTTGCATACTGATTGTACAGGTCAATTCATTACACAGTGCATTGAGGTAGTACAGGGTAAAAACAATAACAGAATGCAGAGTAAAGTGTCACAGCTACAGGGAAGTGCAGTGCAGGTAGACAATAAGGTGCAAGGTCATAACAAGGTGGATTGTGAGGTCAAGAGTCCATCTCATTGTATAAGGGAACCGTTTAATAGTCTTATCACAGTGGGATAGAAGCTGTCCTTGAGCTTGGTGGTATGTGCCCTCAGGCTCCTGTATCTTCTGCCTGATGGAAGAAGAGAGGAGAGAGGATAACCCGGGTGGGTGGGCTCTTTCTCTGATGCTGAAAGAGTTGGTCAGGGTGGGCTTGACCTGCTGGATTTAGAAGAGTGAAAGTGGATTTGATTGAAACATAAAAGATCCTGAGGGATCTTGACAGAGAGGATCTGGAGACGGTGTTTACTCTGGTGTGAGAATCCAGAACAAAGGCTCATAGTTTTAAAATAAGAGGTTGCCCATTTAAGACTAGGATGAAGTAATTTTTTTTCTCTCTCAGAGAGACACCTATAGGGCGATGAAATAGGCAGAAATTTCTTCCAACTATCTATTGGGAAGCCATTTGATCCCGACCATGAACGCAGTTACCCAGGCACCAGCTCCCAGCAATAACAGCATAAAGAACAGAAGTGGACCATGTGGCCCTCCAAGCCTGCTCTGCCCTTCAATAGATCAAGGGTGATCTGACCTTGACTTCAACTCCCCTTAATTGATAACTGACTGTGTGGAACAGATTTGTGATTTCTGCTGTGATTTAATGCTGTGATTTCTGCCCAAATAGCTGTACAGTTATTGGCTAATTCTGCCCTGCCTCTGTTGACACGCTTGTCCAGAACTCCATTGCTTGTAACATAAACCCCTGTCACCCATCAGGCTCATCTTTCCCAGCCAGCCAACACCATAGTTTTAAAATATAATTCTTGTTTTCAGATACCTTCATGACCTCACAGCTTCCTACGTTTGTCCCGTCCTGCAGCTCTCCAAGCCTGCATTATCTCTCTGCTCCTTCATTTTTGTCGTCTTGCACTTCACCAGTTTCAGTCTCCCCACAGCTGCCGTAAACTCTGGATTGTTGCCTGGATTAAAGAGCATGTCTTATGAGGATAGGTTGAGCGAGCTAGGGCTTTTCTCTTTGGAGAGGAGGAGGATGAGAGGGGACTTGATAGAGGTGTACAAGATGATAAGAGGCATAGATTGAGTGGACAGTCAGAGACTTTTTCCCAGGGCGACAATGGCTAATACGAGGGGGCATAATTTTAAGGTGATTGGAGGAATGTATAAGGGGATGTCAGGGGTAAGTTTTTTACACAGAGTGTGGTGGGTGCGTGGAACGCACTGCCGGTTGAGGTTGTGGGGGCAGATACATTAGGAACATTTAAGAGACTCTTAGATAGACACATGAATGACAGAAAAATAGGGAGCTATGGGGAGGGGTTAGAAAGATCTTAGAGCAGGATAAAACGTCGGCACAACATTGTGGGCCGAAGGGCCTGTACTGTGCTGTAGTGTTCTATGTTCTAATCTCTATACCTTGCTATCTTTCTCTCTTTTAGTATAGTATACTCCATTGACCAAAGTTGTTCTTTATCTTCCCAGATGGCTTAGTGTCAAGTTTTGTTTGGTGACACTCTGCAAAGCACTGGGATATGCTTTACATCATTAAAAGGCAAGTTATTGCCATTGCCTTTGCCATCTCCCTAGATGAACATGCAAAGAAATTCTTGAAAACAGACCTGGCATATATCCCTTTCACTCAGTAAATTTTTGTCTTCAGGATTATGTCTTTAGCTAACAAACTGCAAAGCACAAAATGCCTAATACATTAAGGTCATTGTTCGAGACTTTTGTTTTTGCAGAACTGACCATATAAACAAGGGCCTGTTTTGCATGGCTAGAGAAGAGAATAGAGGAACAAAACCTTTTTTTCTATAGCACATAGACATGAAAGCTTGAGTCCAAGATCCTGTTTTCAAACAAGGCTTCAAAGCAGCTGAAGAATATGGTGGTTGAGAATTTACCCACAGGTTTTGGAATAATCTGCTCAATATCCTTCATTTGTTTGTGAATATTGAGCTATTGAGCAAGGATATTTTCTCAGCAACCATCTTCTTTATTTGAAAGTGGTTCCACAATCTCTAACACAAACAAGCAACAGCAAAGCAGTGTCGGCTGCTCATTATCAAACACAATTTAAAGCTGAGCCACGTGAAGAGGCTTTGGGGCAGGTGGCCAAAAACGGGGTCAAAGAGGAATATTTTAGGGAGCACAGTGCAGGTGTGAGAGATGGAGAGACAGAGGTTCGGGGAAGGAATTCTCTAATCATCCACAGACTACCAACAATTAAGACCGTAAAGAGCTCTCAGAGTACAAATACACAGAACTCCAGAAGTTGTAGCACAGATTAATAAAGTAGCAAAAAGCAACAACTCAATATTTAGTCTCTGGAGCAACAAAGTAGAAATATAGGTAAATTATGCTACTCCTGTATTAAAACTGGATTAGAACCCTCTTGGAGTTCTGTACACTGTTCTGTTCACCTTATTCTAAACATATATGGAGGGATGAGAGAAGATCCAAAAAGATTTGAGATGAGAATAGAACGGTGGGATTTTACTGATCAGCAAAGCATGTTTCTGCTGGGTGGCCATGTTTTATAAAAAGCTGAGAGGTGATCTAACACTGGTCTTTAAAATTATGAAAGATTTTCTTCGAACAGAGACAGAGTTTCGAACATTCCCAGCATTGAGGCCCTAATTGCACTCAGTCAGCTCTGATGCCTGGGCCACCTCATGCATATGTTTGGCACCAGATTTGCGAAACAGAGACTGTATACCAACTTCTGTCACAGCAGGAGCTTACCATGTAGACAGAGGAAAAATATTCAAGGATGTTTCCAAAGCCTTCGTGAGAGAATGCAACAACTTCACTGACTCCTTGGATCCCGAGGTCAATGATTGCTCAAATTGGAGAAGAAGCATTTGGGCTTGCATTGAGAACCTCAAAACCTGGAGCAAACAAACCTGGCATAAATGACAGAAGGAATGTACCACCCCTGAAGTTACCACGATCCTTTCTCCCTACACCTAACCCCAGCAGGCACCACTACCCCCACCTTTTCAGGAGTCTTCTGGTCCCATATTAGCCTTCAATCACCTCAACCTCAGAAATGGAGTGGAAGCAAGTCATCCTCGATCCGATCCCAAGAGGCTGCTTGCGTAAAAGAACCTGTCTGAAAGCAAGCTGCCCATCTACTCCTCAATTAACATTAGGCTAAGGTGGAAGCAGACCAAAGTTAGGGAGAGAAAGATTCCTTTAAATACAGTAAAAGGCAGCTTAAAATGCCATTTATATTCAAACCTGTGACTTCCAATGACCTTCTTGACTTCTTCACTCATGGATTATTCGCTTGTCATTAGATAAATATTTGTTGTTGCAGAGGCTTCCTTTACATATTTATCATCTCCCTTTTTGTATGTTTGACAAATTGAAAGAGACAGTGTGCATGAGATGAGAATAATTGTTTCATTCTCATATGTTGAATTCAGTCTTCCCTTCTCTTCCCCCGCCACCCCCGTTTCTTCACTGCATTCACAATGAACCAATTTGCAGTAACGTT
Organism: Pristis pectinata; assembly: GCF_009764475.1. Lineage (NCBI taxonomy): Eukaryota > Metazoa > Chordata > Chondrichthyes > Rhinopristiformes > Pristidae > Pristis > Pristis pectinata. Next base: position 98,242,285 of record NC_067409.1, on the reverse strand, counting down.
ACAATTAAGTAAATTAATCGCTCATTGTTCAGGAGTGCTGCTGTGATTTTGTGACGATTTCAATTACGTTGCCCATTTAGTGCAAGATTGAACATTGCAATCTGCAACAGGAAGATGGTAATGTGTTTGTGTGTGGAGATATATTTGAACAGGTAACCAACTATAGGTGGAAATTAAGTACATTGCTAATGAAATTACAATCATAAAATATTAATGAGTACAAACAGTTGGGCTTTAAAACTAAAGGGAAATAGCAATAAAGCAGCACCCTTTAGCAAACTATGTAGTAATATAAAAATGACACTCGAATAACATAATTTTACAGCTGTGCACTGTAGTGAATAGCATACTCACGAGTGGATTCAGTTCAGTGAAGCCTTTTATAAAAGCTATTTTGCATTATTAAAAAAACCAAATTAAAGCAAAGAATTAAACTGGTGAATGTCAAGTAAGTCCTTCTGCATTTGGTGCACATTGCAGTTATTGGTATTTTTCAGGTATTTATGATGACAAAAGCCTTTGCTAATTCAATGTTTTGATTCTGTCCCAAAGTACCACCATTATTCTCTTCTCCCTATTGGGCAGCCCCTCAGGATTGAGGCTGACTTGCTTCCATTCTGGTTTTATGGGTTTTGAGGTGGCTGATGAAGTCTGTGAGGCACTGTACTCCTTCCTCTGCTTATGCATTGGCTTCTGTGCTCCTGATGCATGGACTAAAGGTTCCCAATACCAGCCCGAATTCTCTTTCTACACTTTGAGCGATCACATGGAAAGTACAACTATAACACGTGGATGTCAACAGAACCGAACTTCCCAAAAACTTCAAAACCTCTAAGTGTGTGTTTACAGGAAAAGACAGGGTGAATTTCTACCTCTCAAAAACAAGCATATTTGGGACTTATTACTGTGCTGGAAGACCTCAAAAAAATTTGCCCAAAAGCAAAGTACTGCCTCGGCTGGAAATCTGAATTAGAAACAGAAGCTACTGGAAAGACTCAACAGGTCAAGCTACAGTTGTAATGAGTGAATGGCCTTTCATCAGAAAGTTGTGCAGTGTTACTTGTTTTGTATGCACACACATACACCTAGGACAAAGTGCCAGACTATCAGACTTGGCATCTAATATTATTCATCTTTGAGCAGTTGCCTTACTCAGTCTATTTCTTGAGATTGAAGCAGTTCAGGAATCAAGATGTCATATAATGTTAGATTATTTCTATTTCATTACTTAAGTCCCATTTCTGGTAAGTTCATCCTTCTTCAACATTAACAGTGAAATCCTTCCAATCTTGATTGAGATCTTGCTAGTTTTAAGTATATTGTCCAGTTTTAGCCATGCCTTCCAAAATTATCCACCCACATTATAAGAGTAGATGAACAGGAGGAGATCATTCACTCTCAAGTCCATTCTACTGTTCTGTGAAATCACACTGAACTGAATTTTAATTCTATCCAAATGCCTCATCTCCAAATTGTCCATTTATTTCAATATTTTAAAGAATTTGGATTAATGGTCTGTCACTAATTTTTTTTAGGAGGATAAATAGGCTGGGAGCTGCTCTTAATGTCTCCTACTTGTTTCTGTGAAGATGGTTTTTGAGTAAAATCATTTTGGCAAAGAGGAATTGAACAGAACTTGATCTTATTATGTACCACTGTCTGATCAATCTTTGTACTTGGATGAAATTCGCTTGCTGATCATGTAATACTTAATTGTTCCTGCAGTATCTGAAAAGCTTTGGTATATCGTCAAACTTGGCAAGGAACTATCTCTTATACACTTCAATTCTTTCCTAGCATGTATGTGAAGTCTGAATTCTGTTTCTTGGCTTGATAGGGAGACTTTTAATTATGTAGAGCCCTTCACATCTCTTTCAGGATGCCTCAAAGCTCTATTCTGAAAATGAATTAACTTTATATTAATCCCTGCGTAACAGAAGAAATGTTGCAGCCAATTTGTGTACAGTAAGGTCCCACAAATAACAACATGATTACCATGAAATCATCTGTGTGTTTTAGAATTGCTGATTGGGGTAATTGAGTAGGTATAATTTATAAGCTCTTTTATGAAGCGCATCAGTGTGCTCTTTTACTTGAGAGAACAGACTGATACTGGCTTTAATGTTTCATCCAAAAGAAAGCATTTCCAACAGCCCAGCATCCCCTCAGTACATGTTGCCAGTGTAGATGCTTGTACTCTTGTTGCTGGAGTGGGACTTGAAATTAAAGATAAAAGCAGAAAATGCTGGAGGTACTCAGCAGGTCAGGCTTGAAATTACAAACTTGACCCAGTATTACAAACTTAACTCAGTGTTACTGAGTCACAGCTGATACTTTTTTAAACTAATCTCATTGATCCTTTCATAGATGGATGCACTGGGAGCTGTCCATTGGCTGAGATGTGGAAATAGTCTGCACTAAATTGTTTTTATCTGACTGATGTGGGCCTCCCTTCCTTTCTTCTTGCCAGTTTTCTCCCTGAACCCCTCGCTTCCTTGAACACATGGGTTCTTTGCTGGGCTGCTGTCCTACTGCCTTCATGTGTGAACCTAAAGCGACTGTTTGTTAGGATGTCTTGATTGCTCATGTGAGCATCAAGTTGAGCCCAATTCTGTCACTGCTGGATATTTTCAAATTCCAGTATAACTTTAAAACTAAATTATTAAAAAGAACTACAACAAAATTCTCGCAACCTCCTGTTCATCATGTCCTTGTGCAACACAGCTTCATACTTTGCTGGCACTTCAATTTAGAACAAAGAATCTGTTTTTTTGTTAAGTTTGTGGTTGTCAGCACTTGCTGTTCCAGCAAGTCTGTCTGCGGGTGTACATTTAAAGCTATTTTTGGAATCTGGCATTCTCTAAACACCATAACAGAACAGGAAAGTTTGTTGTCTTGGACTTGAGTTTTTAGGTGATTTGCACATTGGATTGAGCTGAGTCTCCTCGCTTGCCACCGGCAATCTTGGCATAGTTTTGTGTAACAGATTGAAGGAAGCTGAGCAGCATAACACTCAACCAAATATATCTTCCAGCTCTCACTTTTTTTTAAATCATGGTACTTAAATCACTCAAAACACAGCCATACTGAAGGATCACACTGGTGTGAGCCACCTCGGCTAAAACTAAAAGCGAAACTCCATGGAGGATGGAAATTTGAAATAAACTCAGAAACTGCTGGAGACACTTGGCAGCTCTGCCAAGGTTAGTGGAGAGGGTTAAAGGGAAGCGGCTGGTTTAATATTTCAGGCCAGAGAGCTTTCATCATACAACAAAGATAGTGACAAAAGTAGATAAGCCAAGAGGGACAAATGGAAATCACGTCGGAGAGAAGAGCAGAATTCTCCAAGGTAGGCATTACTGGAACAGGGTGACGATGAATTCAGTACTGAAGCAAAAGTGCTGCAGATGTTCAAAAACAAACAAAAGAGCAGCTCCCTGTCATTTGCTCCTTATTACATAAAGCTCCTACCTTATTTTCCTGTCATAAGAACCAATTTGTATCCTTGTATATTGAGTGTGTGTGGCTCTTTTTTTCTCTATCGTGGTTGTTGAAGGACTTACTTTGCAGTCTCTTTTTTAATTCTATACTTTAACTGGAACTAAGTGGAATTAAATAACATTTTATATGCTTGGACAAATAGTAATTTGTATTAAGAGAGAACTAATTGTAGAAGTCACCCAATGAATATAGCCTTTGCAGTTGTCTGTAATTTGAGCAGGGACTGTCAATTTTCAAAAAAAACTTCCCTTATATTTATCAGACTTAAGCAATTCCTCTAATGTAGTTTCCGTCCCCACTTTAAATTATTCCCTGGATTTAGACCATCTGATAGTTCGGGTTGCTCATTTGATTCTGTGTACTATCCACACAGTGTCCACTGTTTGTGCTTAACTGCAAAGGGTGTACTTTTATCTGTTCTGAGGATCGATGACTGAAACAACAAAAGGAGGTATTCATATTTGGTCACTAGTATGAAACAAATGCCAGGACATTGGCTGCCATTTGCTTGCCTCCCAACCTTTGATTCCATTGACTTCAGTGGGATTGAATGTACAACTTTGTGGGAATACTCTGACAGTGTTGCTGCCTGTGCTTAGCATGTGACAAATTTATCTCCTTTTTCCAAAGTCTTTTAATCTTGATAATTGGAAAGTTTCTAGGAATCCATCTTTAACAGTGCTATTGGTGATCCGTAGAGTTATATAGCATTGGAACAGGCCCTGCGGCCCAACACATCCAAGCATTGAAGGGAAAATTGTGCCATGGAAAGATTGTGCATGGTGAGGACTGTTTGAGAAACATAATCCAGTTTTTGAAGTTACCAAATCCAGCTGATCACGAAGACACAGCAGATTTCAGGTAACCTTGTTTCCAAGGAGTTAATACTAAATCTTCATGAAAAGTCTTCTGCTAGATTAAAGCTCCTTGAAGTCAAGGGAGATTTGTGCAAGGCACAGAGGCAAACAGGATACCTTTTTGTTGATTTATCCCCATATTTAAACTTCAGTCCATATGCATTGTTCCAGAAGGCTCATCAAAGAGCTAAAGACCAGTATTTCTCAGCCTTAAACCATCCCAAAGCATTTTATAGCTGGTAAAATGCTATTTAGTTGTTGTCAGCATTGTAACAGCCAATTTTCAAAGAATGAGCTTCCACCAACAGTAATGTGATAAAATGACAAAACAAAATGTTTTTGTCATGTTGATTGAGGGATAAATATTGGCCAAGTCGCCAAGAAAAGCTATCCTCCTTTATGAAATGATGTTTTTTGACCACCTGATGTACAGACGGGACCTTGGTATATTGGCTTATCTGCAACGTGGCACCTTTGACAGTGCATCATCCCCGTTGTACTACAGTGGAGTGGAGTGTCACCCTTGCTGTTCTGCATAGAACACGAACCCACAAGCTCTGACTTAGAAGCAGAAGTGTTGCCAATTGAGCCAAGGTTGATACTCATTTTTCCCCCCCTCTGTATTTCTAAGTGAATTATCTTTTTTTTCTTGCAGTTTCAATGCAACATCCTTGAAATGCTGCAGGGTACAGTTCATTAATAAACTATTTCCTCCTTGCACCAGATAACTTTCCCCAGATGGCTCATCAGAAGCGCTTCATTGAGCGGAAATACAGACAGGAGTTGAGAGAAATGAGGCGGGAAAAAGAACGACAGGAGAAGGATCCCACTGAGACTGAGGAAAGCAGAAAATAAACGAGGACATGAAAACTGTGGCATATTTACCTTCTTAAACAACTGCAATTCCAGCCACATACGCCTTTGGGGACGTAACCTATTTTTAATGTGAAAGTGAATGAGGAGCTGTGAAAGGCGTGTAACAAGACCAAGAGACAATATTCCATTCTTAGCTATGTGGTATGAAACCCATAGATCTGCAGAGGAGGCATTGCAATGGGCAGGCGGTTTTGTATTTTTTTGAACAAGTCTCATTTTAGTTTTAATTATTGCCTTTGAACCTTGTACATTCATCTTGTAATTTTAATTTTCAAAGCAGTTGAATGTTTTTGTTACTTGTTGCATTCATTAGATTGATGCAAAAAAAATTGGTGTATTTCGTCTGCAACTCAAACTCTATAAAACCTTGCTACTAAAATACCTCATTATTAACTGAAAGGCACCTTCATGTGCCACTACAGCTGTGCCCTGATAAATGCATAATAGTTGGCAAAAGAATATTGTGCTTTGGATCAGGGTCCCTTCAAGCCTTTGATAAAATTATGTCATGAATCTAAATCTTTGCACCATATCCTGTTAAATCATTCAATTCCGTTTCGTATAAACACAGATTGCCTAAGTATCACCTTCATTCTGCACGCTTTACATTGGTAACACTTTAAGATGTGCTGCTTCGTGTAATTAATATTTGACTGTTGACTGAGTTTAATATGTATACCAAGATCATTATGTGATTGAATCAGAACTTGGTATTGTTAAGTGTTACAGACCTGGCATTCAGTGCATTGTGACTAGGAAGTGGTACGTTACACTGATGTGTTCTTTAGTATAATTAAATTAATGCTTGCAATCAGAGCACACGCAGATTATTTCTCTTCAGAAAATTTAAAACTCAGCATTCACCAGATAAATAATTTATTCAATGTTCATTGTGACCCTGCAACTTTGTAAAGGAATTACGGATTTAGTGGAATTTTCCTTACAAAAGATTTCACACCAGGCACTGATCTTGCCTCCACACATGCAATTGTTTTTACGCAATCTGTCTTTAATGATGTTTCCTGTAAAATGTCTTCCACTCACACCGTTAGATCTTTACATATCCGAAACGTGATACTGGCTTGTAATCGTCTCTATTACATTTCATAGCTTTTTTGTAAAATGATTCCAGAAACGTTGGAAGAAGGAGGAGAATGTTCATTCTTCAAGAGGACTATCTAAAAAGAGGATGGTCGTGTTTATTCATGGTTTTGTGAGTAAGAGATTAACATTGCAGACTTTGCTCTGGAGAGGTTTGATATTTTGAATTCCAAGCTGAAAATGAAGGGAGAGGGCAGTAGCTTTTCAAATCAAAATTCTGATAAGTGCTGAATGCATTCTCTCCTAACCTCCTGACCCTGAGTATGATAATTTGGCAATTAGTTGTGAATACTAACAGGCATCTGGCATGATTTTTATTTCAGCATAAAACTACAGGCATGTGTTTCAGGACACGTATTAAACATTATGACATAGCTGGCATTTCAAACAAACAGGTTCTGCACATTAAGCAGCCAGGTCCAGTTGAGGCCAGTTTGTTTTGAAAGTCAGTGACTTCACACCTTGGCTGCATGTTATAGCTGTAGGTTAGTCTGGATAATGGTTGTATATTTGCAGTCGTATCCAGATATGTCACCTGGATGAAGGACTGGCTGGTTAGAAGAGGGATGTGGAATAGAAGCCAACTCTGAGCTTTGCTTTTGAAATTGCTGAGTACTATTTGGTAACTGTGGAATATAAGGAGTTCATTTTTGTTTGGCATGGAACTAAATTTATTCAACAGCAAGTTTCATTTATATCTTCCATTTAGTGTTGCAAAATGTCACAGCATGTTTCACAGGTGCATTCTCACGCAAATTAAATGTGATGTTGAGCCACATATTAGGACAGAAGACCAAAGGCTTGATCAAAGAGTTGGGTTTTAAGGAGCATATTAAAGAGGGTAAAGGGACAGAGTGGTGGAAGGGAGGGTGGAACTCTTGAGCTTAAGGCTGCAGCAACTGAAGATGTGCCCAATAATGATAAAGCTATTGTATATTGGGTAACTTTCTTTACATGTCCCCATTTCCTGCTTGACCTATAGTTTCAGTATAGTAAATGTGATGAGAGATCATCCAAGTTTGGAGTCAAATGCAAATTAGGAAATGTTGCTGTTATATGTAGCAGTCAGCTGATGTTGATACACAGTGAGCTGTACCATTTAAAAGTCTGTAGCTTGGAAATCTGGTGTAGTGGATTGTACACTCCATACAAAGGGTTGTGTGTATTTTGAATGAGTGCCAGAAATAGTGGTTGAGGTGGGCACATTAGCAATGTTTAAAAAACATCAAATCGGGTACATGGATAGGAGAGGTTTAGAGGGTAATGGGTCAAACACAGGCAGATGGGACTAGCTCGCTGGGCAACACAGTTGGCATGGACGAGTTGGGCCGAAGGGCCTGTTTCCATGCTGTAAAGCTCTATAACCTGTCCAATTTTCATCACAATGAAGTCAGTGGGATGAAAATTGAAACCATCCACATGGGCAGAAGATATGCTCCACTGTACCACTGTATTACTGCCTAAGTGGTGATATTTAAAACATTTATTTTTGGTCTATCCGTGTGATTCTTGTGACTTCCAAGCATAATCTTCACATCGAATCAAATTTTCCACCATTTATGTACAGCCTTTTTACTTGCTGCTGCAACTCCCGTTTTGTTTTGGGGAATTTGAGAACCTTTTGAGGAGTAATTAGTGGAATAACAGCAATAGTTGATTTTATATCTCTTCATTTTTAATTTTGAATTAAATTAATTAAAATGTAATTTACTTTAAATTTTAAAAAATTAACATTGAAGCGGAAACAAAACCAGAAGAAAGGAGAAGTGTGGGATGGATTGGTCATGTGCTGTTGCCTACTTCCCACTACTGGCAAAAGTTAAAACACACCCTAATTGGACCCTAACCCTCCATCACCCTACTTAGGCACAAATTTGAAGAATGATCGCGCAGGTTTTCTAATCGTAGGTTGACTTTGTTGAGCTGGATCTAACCTGATACCCAGATTCACCAGATACCACCCACTCTTACCTGGGTCGGATGTAGAGGGAGATTGAGCTGAGTCTCTGCACCTAGGAGTTGTTGGGTGAGGCCTCATTGGTGAATAGCCCTCACGTGGTATTGTTCCGCGAGGCTCCACCTTCAGAGTGTTTTGACAGGCTCAGGGCAGTGCCTCATCACCCACTAAAGTCTGTGAGATAATTTTAAATGTCTCTGATATTCAAGCTATTAGATTTGCTGTAAAAATAAATGTATTATTTAACCACTAAGAAATAATTAGGCATATTATCTATTTTGTCGATTAATTTTATCTTACTTTACTTCTCTCTTCCTCATCTCCAGACCTGGCATCCCCTAATGAATCTTGCAGCAAGATCTGACAGATGCAGGATCAGAGAGGCAGATTCCTCAGTGGATCCCAGTGCGTTTGGGTTCCATCAGTGGGCTCCACGTGGAATCTCGCCTGTTACACTGCATGTGTGAGCTCTCAATGAGGCTGCATAAGTCTGGTCTTTACTTGAATGGGAGCAGTTCAACACCAGCACTAATTCTTGAAATTATCAGCCATAACTGCCATAATTTGGCCCATTAAAGGTAGTTTTTTATCCCCCTTTCTTCTTGTGAGGTTCTTGTGATAACAACTGTCAGACAGTTTCCATCCTGCAAACTTGCCTACATAACCATCTCCTTTTGTGTGTTTCCAGGGAGGTGAGTGGGGGCTATTTATCCCCTCAAGCCTGTTCTTTGTTTAGTGGGATCATGGCTGTGACCTAACACCATAAATCTCCCTCTGGTCCAGATTCTATAGTACATTTGGTTATCAAAAGTACATTGCACAGATTTAAACTTAACAATTGGCCCAGCATCTGCCACTTGAGTTGCCGTTTATGGAAGAAAGAACGCTCTGCATGCAGAGATGTTAACAACTTCTACTCCTGAAAGGTCTGGCTATATATTTTTTATATGGGGTCTTCAATTCCCCAATCGTCAGAAATAATTTCTGTGTATCCAACATATCACTTCCCCTTAGTATCTTGATGACTTTGCTAACTATTTAAATTCCATGTATTATAGCACAACTTTGTACAATTGTTCCTTGTAATTTAATCCTAGAAGCCCATGGACTGTTCTACACTTCACTCCCTCCAGGTGCAATTTATTCTTTCTAATGTGTAATGCTCAAAATTCTCCAAATGTAGTCCACATAATGTTTTGTTCATTGTTTTTCTGGTTTATAACTATTGTTTTTTTTAATGGCATGTATTCCCTTTCTGGGAAAGGAACTGATCATTCTATCGATATGAGGGGAGAGCTATCGGCCTATTTATTAATTACATTCATAACAGGTGTTACTCAGATAAAATTCCTTGGTTGATTGGGTTGTGAAGGGTCCATGAAGCAAATCATACCAGGTATGTAATCTTATTTGTTTTGTTTTAATAACTTGTTATGTGTAGGTTGCAGTGCAGTTTGCACTGCATACTGGTCTGACAAGCTGAGACGGTGAATATGCATTGGTGTATCCCATGCCTTATTAAAGAGAATTGTTTAACAACGTTTCTGCTGCTGCATCGGCCTGCCAAAGGAGAATTATATTTCAATTTTATTTAGTTCATAAAATTTTCATCCCATTCTCAATCTATGAATTTAATTTTATCTTCCATTCAGTTCTGATAAAAGATCATTGACCTGAAACATTAATTCAGCCTCTGTCCATAGGTGTTGCCTAATGCTCGAGTTATTTTCCAGAATTACAAAAGATTTATGTAATTGTATTTGATGTTCTTGATAAAAGATCTTTCAAGATTGTGACTATTAACTGCCATTAATACTCAACATAATCATAAATTTTAAAAAGGTATATAGCATATGGTATTGGCATGCAATGTGTTGTTCTGTACCCAAACTCAGCCCAGCTGTGATGATATTTCGCTGTGTTACAGTGGTGACTGTAGTCTATTTACACTTGCTGAAGTGAACCTCCAGATTGCTCCAAGGCTGCTCAATTAAATCTGATCAAAGCATTTCCTGATTGTATGTCAGAGCTTGATAATGCTGAATATATTTGGTGCAGTGTGGATCTTTGTGTGTCAGACGTGATTTGTCACAGCGCATTTGTATATCTTTGTTAGAGATATTATTCCACCGTGAAATATTTGTTAAAGGCCAAATGTAATATACTTATTTAGCATCTTTGAGTTCTTCATCATGGTGCATTTCACTGATTGTGTGATTTCTACCACATGGACGTTCCTTTCAGTGTACGCTTGACCTCTGAAGGGAAATACTAAGAGAGAGAGGGCATGTTTTGCATGGGTTATTATTGACAATATTAATGACTGAAATATGGAATGCCAATTCTTGTTTGTCTGTAAAGATTTAAGAAGTATTTTATTGCTGTTTTCTTCTATCTATTTGGAATTTGTCATTGTGGTCCTGTGTCAGCTGAGTGGGTAGCACTGTGGCCAAGCCAGAAGGTTGTGGGGCAAGTCTCAACCCAGAGACTGGAGCACAAAAATCTGACCTGAGACACCAGTGCTGAAGGAAAGCTGTATTGTGGGTTATGCCCTTATATAGATCAAGGTGACATCTCCCCTCTTGGGTTATGTGGTAATGTAGCAATTAAATTACTGAGCTCATATCGAGAGAACCAGGGGAGGGTCCTGTTGCTTTGAACTTCCATGCCAATATGGTAGCTGGGGAATTTAAATTCAAGTGAGTAAGTAATCTGGAATAAAAAGCTAGTGTCAGTAATGGTGATCATTGCATTGTTATAAGAGTCCATCTGATTCACTCATTTCCCAAAGGAAAAAAGGCCTGCAGGGCTGTAAGTTCAGTTTTGTCTCACTGTTGTTTTGGATGCCTTGTAAGTGAAAATGATCTATGGAATGAAAGGTGATATCAATATTTTCCCGAACTTTCGCATCACTCTGGAAATTTGACTGGGCACTTCCCAGTATTAATTGTCTGACCTTGGAGTTACACAATACCATATTTTCTTTGTGCAATGCCAGACCTGACAGTCTATTAAGTTAAAGCCGTGTTTACTTTCTATTCTTTGGGTCCTCTAGGCCGTTGGCCTGAACCTACAAACTGCCACGCACACCCAACTTAACTTTCTCTCCCAACCATTCGAACTGCTGTTCATCACAGGCACCAATCCTCTGGAGCCCTGAATCCATTACCTATCCCCTCTATGAGTGATGCTGATCACCAATCCCCTGACCCTGGTCCAATCATGATCTCCGATCCTACCCCCACTTGGCCCTGATCCTCTGATTACCGATCTGATCCAACCCTGACTCCACTGCTAGAATGGTGTTGTAAAATATCTCAGCTGCTCTTCTTACCTGGTCAGGCCTCTGTGTGGCTTCACCAATCTGACTGAATCTTCACTTCCCTCTGGTAACCTGTCCCTTGGCTGATTCTGAGAGCTTACTCTGTGCAAATTGTCTGCTGCCAATTACATCAGTTACTGCACATCACTTTGGTATGTCCTGTGTCATGAAATATTCTTTAAAAGTGTCTTTGTTTTTTTTTATATATATGTGATGGACCGGTAGTGCAATCCAACAGTAGAACTATTTTAGAATATTTTTGCTGAGTTAAGGAGACGAATACATCCTCCAAGGAAAACCTAGATGTCTTTAAGAGTGTGTTGAACCCTTGGCTTTCTTCTCCAGACTTAAACTTGGTCAGTTCCTTGAGGCCTTGGCTTTGTTCTGCATGATTGCCAATGGTTGAACCTAACGATTACAAACTACTATTTTATCCAACCCGATCAGCACACCCTTTCATCTCCTTCTCCCTTGTGTGCTTAGCTAGCTTCCCCTTAGAGCCATCTTTGTTAGTTATCCTTGTGCTAGCAACCTCCACATTCTGACATCACTGGGGAAAAAAGTTTTCTCCTGAATTCCCTATTGGATTTATTAGTGACCAAGTTATCTTGGCTCCTGAAATGTTGGATTCTTCCTGCATTTCAAGAAAAAAACTTTACACTTTTCTTCTTGATGGCCTTTCAGTATCAGGTTGTCACTTCTAAATTGTTTTGAGACACCCTTGCTCACAGTTGCCTCTGTTGTACCATCAACCAAGATCAATGTCAATTGTTTTAGTTCCGTTTTAAAAGCATTACTCTAGTTAAGTAACCAATTATGATGAATATTTGGATTCTTTTTATTCAATGCATACATTTTTTTTCAAAGTGAGGCCATCTTGTTTTTTTAATATTGCCTAAACACAAGCTGCCTCAATACAGTCTCTGGTCACATTGCACTAAGGAAAGAGCTTGAAGCTTAACTTGTCAAAGCATGTTTACAAAATTTCTATTACAAAACCTTTTTTACATTCCTGAAAGCTAAATCTGCTGCCTTCCAGGATTTTATGGGACTGATTACTGTCAACAATGCAGAAAATTCCAAGGCGATGTAATAAATCCTTGAAGGAATTCATTCTAGAGGAAACGACTGGTTTTAACACAAACTTAATATGTGAGTGTACGTGAAGTGAAAATAAGAATTAGCAACAAGCACCCAGTATAGAATTTAAATATTTACCAACGGGAATTCACCATATTTTCTTTATTTGCCTATGAGATGTGGATAGTTTGAGAAGGTGATGATGTGCTACCGCCTTGACCTGCTGCTGTCCTTCTGGTGAAGGTACTCCCATAGTGCTGTAAGGTAGAAGGTTCCAGGATTTAGACCCAGTGATGATGGAGTGATATATTTCCAAATCAGGATGGTGAATGAAGGAAAATCTACAGATAAGATGTTCCCATGCATCTGCTATGCTTGCCCATTTATTTGGTTGAGGTCAAAGGTTTGGGGTTTTTGGAATACATAAACAAACCCAAATAACACATTCTGTTGTTGCCTGAATTGCACAGTCTGACAGAAAAAGCATTTATAATGTGCCAGAGCCATTATTATCATCCCTAATTTCCTTGAATTAGGCCATTCAGAAGTCATTTAAAGGTTGCCCACACCGGACGGTCCAAAATCACAGGTAGGCCAAACCAGGTAATTTTGGCAGATTTCTTTCCCTGAAAGATACACTGGATGAGCTTTTATGACAATCCAGTAGTTTCATAGTCATCATTACTAATAACTAGCTCCTTTTTAAATTCCAGATTATTAACAAACTCAAATTCCATTTGGAAATCTGTACTTTGAACTCTGAATTGTTAGTGAGGAGACAGAGATTGCATTCCCATTTAAAAAAAACTCTAGCTTGCTATAGACCAACAATGGGCAATGGAATTACCTAAATAGCTTGATTAGCACGAATGTGGGCTGAATGACCCTCACCTAAGCAGTAAATTTGATTCTACAAGCAGAAAAATGTACATGTTATGTAGTCCATTGAACTTGGGCTGAAGCAGGAATAGGAAAAGATCACACCAAATGCCGAAAAGAATATCAAACAGCAAACAGCATTGTCCAGATGGAAAATCCCATTGATGGGGGAGGAACATGGGACTAAACAACAGACAGTTTGGAAGTCATCCTACATGAATGTATAGGAGACTCCCATGTGAAAGGGGGAGGGGGGTTGCATTCCTCGACAACAATCCATATTGCGATTTTCCATAACACAAAGCCGCGTCATCTGTGCATATGTTAAGAAACACAAGTTTAAAAAAAAAATTATGTTTATTTATGTACTTTTTTTCCCACATAAGATTCTGTGAGAACGAATTTTATTCCGTCTCTTCAATTTCGAGGTCGTGATTTGTGAATTCTGTCGGTGAATTCCCGTTACTTGAATGGCTGTAACGCAGGGGTCACTTGTACTCAAGACAGAAGTAGTAACTACCAATGATGAGCCACATTTGATTATCTAAGTTTAATCCTTGCCACAGTCAAAGAACATATATTTTGTTCCTCCTATGGAAGATGCAGTGAGTGAATAGTGTTCTATTAGCAACGTATTATTGACAAAAAAAATATAGATAAATGATTGTTTCTTTGAACTTTACAATCTCTCAGTTCTCTCTAACTCTTAGATCAACTGCCTTGAACAATCATGAAACTTTTGAGTGAATTTACCATTTGTAAGAGATGCATAAAACATTTTTAATAAGGGTGAGCAGCAACATCTCAGGGAATCTATCCTGGGCCCAACACATTGATGCAGTCATGAAGAAGGCACATCAGTGGCTCTATTTTGTCAGGAGTTTGAGGAGATTTGGTATGTCACCACAGAATCTTACAAACTTCTATAGATGTACAGTGGAGAGCATTCTGACTGGTTGCATCACAGCCTGGTATGGAGGCTCCAATGCACAGGATTGCAAGAGGCTGCAGAGCATTGTAGACTCAGTCAGTTCCATCACAGACACAACCCTCCCCGCTATTGACGACATCTTCAAGAGGTGGTGCCTCAAGGAGGCAGCATCCATCACTTAAGACCCTCATGATCTATTACTACTATTGGGGATGAGATACAGGAGCCTGAAGACCCACACTCAATGATTCAGGAACAGCTTCTTCCCCTCCGCCATCAGATTTCTGAACGGTCCATGAACCCATGAACACTACCTCGTTATTCCTCTTTTTTTTGCACTATTTATTTTGTAATTTATAGTAATTTTATGTCTTTGCAGTGAACTGATGCCACAAAACAACAAATTTCACGTCATGTGAGTCAGTGATAATAAACCTGATTCTGATTCTAATTCTGTAAAGAGTTGAGAACTGGGAGGATTTGACGCAGATAAAGCCTACAAGGGACTGCCCAATTTGCTGCAATTTGCAATAGATGCAAAGGTAATTGAAAGGAGGCAACTGTGCAGTGTTCCAGTCTCCAGAATATGAAAAGCATCCAGAGACATTGGTGAAGTTGTAAGAATGATCCATGCAGTTGATGTCGGAACTAAGGGGACCTAGCTTTTGAACAAGTCCGGACTGATTGAAGTTCAGTGGTCTGGAAAAGGGAAGGCTGAGAGGTAACTAGAGAGGATTTTAAGGTAATTGAAGGTTCTGATCAGTTTACATAGAGAAAATGTTTCTGGTTGTGGAGGAGGCCAAAACTGGAGCCTTTAAATATTATATAGATGCTAATAAATCCAATAGGGAATTCAAGAGAAACTTCCATAGCTGAAGGATGATAAGAACTGGAACTCAAGAAGTGGTTACATTGTTATAAAAACAATCAGTGAACTTGATGTAACCAGCCTGTAGGAAAGAATTATGAAACTACTGTTCCACACTGGCATGGTGGTGAACTCTTCTGTTGATGTTCCTGTTCTGCACATAAAACAAATGAGCAATTAATTGTCTGGATGGGCAGCTGAAGATGGGACTTTTAAAGGTAAGTAAAGTAATAGTATCATTGCCTCCATTCAAGGGAGATAAGAGGGAGGGGTTCTCATTCATGTTGCCCCAACAGGAGCTGGGGTTTCCTTCAGTTCTGGAGATGGCAACTGTGACTGTTTGCTGCCAACCAGCATGCTTGGGTTGGATATTTTCTGGGTAAGTAGGTGATCTGAGGTGACAATTTGTTACCAGATCATTTCTCTCAGGCCCTCTATGCACATCTTTGTCCCCTGCATTAATCCATTGCAGTGTTCTTGGACCTTCAGTCCAAATCCTCAAAGGTACATTCCTGGAATCCATCCTGAGCACTAGCAAATGTACTCATGTTTCGACTATTAGGACTAATGTACTGGCTTCCAGTATGATTCATCTTTTTGAAAGAAACAACTTATAAATCAATTGTCTTTAAAGCACCAGTGTGCTTTTGATTCAAATGCATTCTTTGTTTGCTATAGTTGTGGACTTTAGAAATTGTGAAATTTGTAACTCCCTCTGACAACTGGGAGAGCCCTGACCACAACTGCTGGCAAAAGAGAAGCCGGATCAAGGCTTATGCAGTCATTGCAAAGGGCCACAGGTGAGCCAGGATCCAGGGTGTCCTCCAATCTCCAAACTTATTGGTGAGTCGACCTATAGCTCTTCTCCAATGTCACTGCCAAGTACTATTGATTGACCTTGTTGCATCTCCTTTTGTCTGCAGGATGTTGGAAGGCCTCCATTTTACACTAATTTCTTATCTGCTTTTGAACGGAAATGTCAAAGCAATATTCTCCTTGAGAGCTTATTATATTGCCATTCCCTTTTGTGTATTGAGGTAAGTAAAGTTCTTGCTGATGGACTGATCTATTGAGTGCAATTGACCCTTAGCCTTTTGTCACATGTGGCTCAGACTTTGAATCCTGACTCTTCTATGCATTTCAAGTTTCCCTCAGCAATTCGAGCCCTGAACTCTCACACTATTTTGCCCTCAAAGACACCGAGGGAGAAGTGCTTGCATATCCAAAGAAATATTATTTACCAGGTCACAGTACTAAGTCATGCACAGAAACAAATGCATCAGATCATAACAATGTGGAATGTAATGAACTTAGGAGGAATAATAGATTTGTTCCTGGTTTAAAAATAAGAAGGTGTTGAATTAAAATAAAACTAAAGGGCATGACTAGATAATTAATGATCTCGGAGTCTGTCAATCCAGGTAAGATTTAGGTATGTGCAGTTATAGAACATAGAATATAGAACACTACGCACAGTACACAGCACAGTACTGCAGGTAGCACAGTACACAGTTGTTTATGTTTTTGTTTTAATCTTGTTTTCTGTCTGGAAGATTATTACTTATGAGGTCCCATGTTGTGGTGTCTATCAATGGCAGAAGGCACGTTGAAGAAGTTTACAGATGGTACAAAAATCAGCTGTGATGACAACAGTGAGGAGGAAAGCTTTAAATTGGAGGCAGATACAAATGATCTGGTCAGCCGGGCAGAAAAGTGGCATATTGAATTCGAGCCAGAGAACTATGAGGTAAAGCATTTGGGAAGCTGTAGCAAGGGAATAAATAGAAGGGTTCTGAGAGATATGGAGAACAGAGACCTTGGAGTGCAAGTCCACAAATCTTTCGGGATAAGAGGACAGTTAATTAGTTGCTTAAAAAGACATTGGGATGCTTGCCTATACTGGCAGAGGTTTAGAATTATAAGAGCAGAGGGGATACACGTTATGCAGCATTAAATTGGCCGCAGCTTCAGTACAGGGTACAGTTCTGGTCGTCATATTGCAAGAAAGCTGTGATTGAACTGAAGATAATGCAGAGGATATTTATTATAGAATCATAGAAAACTTACAACTCAGGAGATGATTTGACAATTTGGGTGCATGCTGGTTGCAAAAGAGCTATCCCACCAAATCCCATCTTCCAGCATTAGGTCCCTAACCCTGCAGTTCACAGCTCTTCAAGTACATATCCAAGTTCTTTTTAAGTGTGATGATGATGAAAGCCTTTCAAGCAGTGAGTTCTTGAACTCCACATCCTTTGGGGTGAAAATATACTTCCTCAACTCCCCTCTAATCTATCCACCAATCTATCATCATCTGCTAAGGTAATGGATTCTCTCTATTTTCTCAATATTGGCCCCTCATACTCTTCATCTAGTTCTCCTTTTAGCATATTCTGTTACAAAGAAAACAGCCAAATATCTGTTTCCAGTCCACCTGTTAAATAATTTATTATGTTTGAAAAATTATTTTTAAACCCAAACAGGAACAATTACTCCAATTTTACATGTCCTTTTCCATAACTAAGATCAATTGGACTGCATTATGATAAAATAGCTGATGTAGCAGACATTGTAGAAGGTTATGAAAAAGTTTCAGGGGGGGTCTAGATCACCTAGGTACAGTATGTGTGCTGAGGATTGGCAAATGGCTATTAATCCAGATAAATCTAAGGTATTGCATTTTGAGAGATCAGACCAGGGTAGGACTTGTACAGTGAATGGTGGGGCCCTGGGGAAGGGTTATGGACAGAGGGACCTACTATTGCAAGTGCATAGTTCACCGAAAGTGGCATCTCAGGTAGATAGGGTGGTGAAGAAGGAGTTTAGCATGCTGGCCTTCGTTGATCGGGGCTTTGAGTATAGGAGTTGAGAAGTTATGTTGCAATTATATAAGATGTTGGTGAGGCCACACTTGGAGTATTGAGTACAGTTTTGGTCTCTCTGTTATAGGAAAGATGTTACAGAGAACATAGAACACTACAGCACAGTACAGGCCCTTCGGCCCACAATGTTGTGCCGACATTTTATCCTGCTCTAAGATCTCTCTAACCCTTTCCTCCCACATAGTCTTCTATTTCTCTATCATTCATGTGCCTATGTAAGAGTCTCTTAAATGTCCCTAATGTATCTGCCCCCACAACCTTTGCCGGCAGTGTGTTCCACGCACTCACCACTCTCTGTGTAAAAAAAAAACATACCCCTGACATCCCCCTTATATCTTCTTCCAATCACCTTAAAATCATGCCCCCTCGTGTTAGCTATTGTCACCCTGGAAAAAAGTCTCTGGCTGTTATTAAACTGGAAAGAGTACAGAAAAGATTTACCAGGATATTGCCTTGACTTCAGGCCTGAGTTACAAGGAGAGGTTGTCTAGACTAGGGCTTTATTCCTTGGAACGTAGGAGATTGAGAGGTGACCTGATAGAGGTATATAACATCATGGGGGACATAGATAGGGTGAAAGCACATAGTCTTTTTCCCAGGGAGGGGGTGCTAAAGACAAGAGGGCATAGATTTAAGATCAGAGGCGAGAGATTTAAAAGGGGCATCAGGAGCAGCAGCTTCACTCAAAGGGTTGTGCGTATTTTGAATGAGCTGCCGGAAATAGTGGTTGAGGTGGGCACATTAGCAATGTTTAAAAAACATCAAATCGGGTACATGGATAGGAGAGGTTTAGAGGGTAATGGGTCAAACACAGGCAGATGGGACTAGCTCGCTGGGCAACACAGTTGGCATGGACGAGTTGGGCCAAAGGGCCTGTTTCCATGCTGTAAGACTCTATGATCACTGCCATAAGAATGCTCTCCTGCTGCCATTCCTTCCAATTTCCCTGCTTTATTCCCAAAAAATACATCAAGAATAATAAACTTTAACCACAAGGACAGACTGGATAGGCTATGGTTGTTTGCTTCAGTAGGCTGAAAAGTGATTTAATTGAGATTCTCTATAGAGGGAATATCAACAGGCTGTATTTTATATATATCCCAAAGTACTTCAACCGAGAATTGTCAGATCAAATGATGCCAAGTCACATTTGGCAATTTCAGGATGGAGTTGTGGGGAGGGGCGGAGTGGGGAATAACGGAGGGGAGGAAAGTTTAAAAGAGTATTTTAGTGGTTTAGAGATGGAGTCTACAGCTGAAGGACAAGATGGCTGAAGTCAGTTGCTGGTATCATTGTGAAAATACTGTTAGATTCAATGCCTTGTGTATGATTTTCTGTATATAAGTGTTTATTTTAGCTCATTATCTGTTTACTTGGAAAAAAAATATGAGCCCAGAAAGAATCTTATTTAAGCATATTAACTGGCAAACAACTGGAGGAATGATGTCCCATGTACCTTTGACGTAATCCCAATCATGAGCAATAAAAAATGCACACATATTGAAAAAGGATTAACTGTCAATTCAGCATTCTATTGAACTACTGTTATTCCATTTAATCTCTCTGTACTACTAAAAACCTCGTGTGGAGGCTGGTAGATATTTAGAATGTAACTGCAGCACCTATTGGGCACTTTTCTAATTAGCTACCATTTCTGAGGAACCAAAAATGACTAACTGCAGCAGTGACTCGTGAGTGTTAAACTTGACCCTGGGTCATGTAACGTATTCTAACATGGAGAAAAGACTAAAACACATATACACCAAATTAATAAAAAAAGTTGCTGAGGCTGAATCCATACATAAAAACATTTTATTGAATAGTATCATATAAATAATCCTGGTACAAAATGTTACTTAGCAAAAGAAAATGACTCAGATTTTATTCCAATTGCTAAACATACAGATGCTGCTAACAGTGACTATCTTTGCAGATCTTGAAATCATAAAAAAAAAAAGCAGGTATCAATCTGAAACGTAAGCAAGGATCCTTCATTGGCGTTAGCTATTTTCAGTTGTACCAACTGGCCCAGCCACATTGAAATATTTCACATTAACAGAAATGTTAATAGCCACAACGTTATTTAAACTGGCAGGTCAATACTATCAAAAGACATCTGACTGGGTTAGTGATAAAAATTTGGCCTAAGTTTTAAAACGGATAAGGGGTGATTCATGCAAAACTGAATATATGGAAGATGGAAATACAGCATATAATAAGTTGCTGTGATTTTTCTCCCCCCATATATCTCCCTCTCTTGAAGACACTGGAGTAAAGATTCTTCATTGGTCACTTGCTCTAAATGCACATGATGCATATGACTCATGTGGGTAATCTGGTTTTGAATTAAAGTCGATGGAACCAAATCTTGGAGGCAGAATATGAAAGGAACCACCTCTTTGTGTGCTTGGTGCAAGAGACCAAGGAATTATTTCTGCCCGACTGACATGCTTTGTTACACAGTTGCCCTTTGGTATTACACTTGTAACCCTATGTTGGGTAACAGAAACAGAAAATGCAGGAAATATTCAGCATCTTTGGAGGGAGGAGCAGAGTTAATGTTACAGTTTGATGACTTTTCAAAAGAACCTTTCTCATTTCTATCACTCACTGGCCCATTCAGCCTCAAACCAATTGGAGATCTGGATCTTACTCCTGCATTGTTTCTTAAGCAAGTTAGATTACAGGTAAATCTTTACATAGGTAAAAAATAATAACTCAATGTTATGGCACCTAAAATGAGATTATACGAGTGAAATTATGTCATCCCATTCATTTGTCATAATTTCTGCAACAGCTGTACATCAGTTCTCTTAGTATACTCTTTCCATGAAGTAGCCATCCAAATAGACACTAAAATGATGTAATGGATTTGATTATATTTTTCAAGTGCCTGAAGAGGATTTAACATACTCTTATTACTGAATTGCACTGTTTTTGACTGAACAGATTTAAAATATTCAGTGCTCAAGTGACACAAACAAGTCTCAAAATTTCACAAGACAAAACATTAATTAAATGCTAAGATTGTCTAAGCTAATCCTAACTGGACGATGAGTACAGTTATGGATTTTAAAGTAACACCCATCTTGTGTAAGTGTTTCTTTATGCATGGTTGAATCAGAGCAAGTGGATGCAGAATGTACTTTCTCCCAATTAGCTCAGTTGGTTGAACAAAATGTTCAAAAAAAGTGTAATTGGTCAATGAATCTAATTTGAATATTAATGGATTATTTTAGCATAAAATATGTAAACAGCATACATATTGGAATGTTGGTAGGGTTTTATTCCTGTTTCTTAGTTCATCGACAACACCCCCCACCTTGGGTAAGCGTGGGTTCTTAATGGCTAACCCCTAATTATACCTCTCGATCCCCTGGGTATTTTTCCTTTGGTAGAGATGAAATATCTTGCCTTGGGAACTTGCTGACAGAGGTTCTGCTGAATATTTGTGGGCAGTTTTTGAGTCGTCTCCTCTTGGTTGGAGGTTGAGGGTCTGGGCTTCAGTAGGGCTGATATAATTTTCAGTCTGTGGACACCAGAAGCACAGGGATCCCCGACGTTCAATTCTAGTTTCCACAATAGGATTCCTTGAAGCTGTTTTTTGTTCTGTAATTTCTTTCAAAGTAGACTCTGAAGTAAGAATATACCACTGGGCTCTTTTGGATTTATCTTGCACAAAAGCCCTCAATGATTAACCAAAGATTGAGTCAAAGAAGCTGGCAGTGATATTGCAGAAGAGAAGCCTTATCTTACAGATTTACACAGATTAGGTAAAATGATAATATTATTGGAATCCTTTCACAAAAGTACAGTACATTAAGGAGGTGTGTACCTTTAAATTCTAGTTACTATAAAACCATTAAATTGGAACAATGAGAAAAGGAACACTGGATCTTTGGATCCACATTGAAATAGTATTTGAAATATGTCTAACATTTCCACATCCATTAATAATCCCATCAAGGTCAATTTCCATGGTTATGTTTGTCTCCATGGAAAAAAATGCATGTGGGAATCCTCTGCAGTTCCATTATGCTTTGAATACAGAGTAGTTAATGACTATTTTTTATGTTCACTTCTAGCAAATCATCACTTGGATTTTCCAAGTGGTCACGACAGAACCATGTTATCATTTGTGCTGGCAAGGAAAACATCCAGTACTTGTTCTGTGTGCAGAGAATAGATGGCTTGCCTGACAAGGTTATCACAGAATGTTAGAGCTTGCGGATTAAAGAAAACCAGGTAACATTTCAGTCATTATACGTGGAATAACGTTGAACTGTTAGAAACAAATCAGCCAGTCTGGTTACTTGATAAACCTTTCCCGATCAGACCTTAGGCTAATTCAAAGTGAAAAAGAGATTTTATGAATTCATATTCCAGCTTTAAAGCTTTGGTTGGATTGGGAGTCTAAGCTCCTGTGGGCTAACTCTTAAATGTAGCCACAATTCTTCTTCCTCGTATCCCTCCAAAGTGTCAACCCTTCACATTGCAAAGGCGGGCACAATGCAAAGCCGCAAGCTGGCCTTGGAAAATTTCTGAGCTGGGAGTGATCCATTCTGAGGCAGCAGGCAGTCTAAAATGTATTCCTTCGTCATAATCTCAGATTGCAAAAATGTCTTAATTTCTGCAAAGGGTCACTTGGGCCTCTGCTCCCCTTGGCTCAGTGATTTATATCATCATCCACTTAAAACCATCTGTGACGGATGTTGCAAACAGGATATGAGATGGTTTTCAAGAATTTTAATTTTATTTGTTGAAGCTCTTTTGACAGAACTCCATTTAATGATGCTTTGTAAACTCCAGACCACTGCAGTTTTGCAATAATGAAGATGGCTGTATTTATGGGATAATTTAATTTGCCTTTGAGAAGATGCCACACTTACGATTTATGGTGACAAGGGCCAACTAAAGGGCTAGTTCAGTCTAACTTTCATTGGCCATTAGGAGCAGCACATTGCATAAAAATATTTTCTCTAATCTGCAGGTAAGAATGGTCAAGTTGAATTGTTGGTGCTTCCTCAGGAATCCACAGTTCTCACCAGATTCTTAGTTTTGCAACAGGGGTTGAACATTTCAGGTAGTAAACTAAATAGGAACTTTGTGTCATTAGGTTAATGTGTGCAGCTTAAATCTGCTGCACATCAAACAGTCAACTACACCCAGCCAATTAACTTAGTTTTAAGATGCACCTGTAGTGATTTACATCCACACTACATAATACAACTCTGCATACAATATGTATACATCAGTGTATATTGAATCTAAATTACAGTACAGTACATTGTGAAAGAAAACAGTTGACTTGACCACACGTTCAGCTCAAACATCTAATTCACTAAGTTCACCAAAGGGATGTGCTGGCCAACAGGCTTGCAGGTCTAAGACTGTGAACCTGGGATAAATCCCAGGTTTTTTATTAGACCAAGTCTTGTTGTTCAGTGGCACACATGTGACTCTCATAATCTTTCATCTCTTAGGAAAGTGCTTGTTGGTTTGATGCACATTTTGATGTGTTTCCCAATCAAGTTGAATTTGTTGCTTGCCTGCCACTCCTGCAAATAGTTTCCATGTAATTTGGGATTGGAGAAGAAAGGCAAAAGTCAGTTTTCAACCCAGAAAACAAGAATCATAGATCATGTCTAATGCCTGCCTCCAACCTGAATCTTCCAAACCATCAAAATCTACCTCTGGCTGTTTTTAAGAACTTGTTCTATGCACATCCCTATTTTAATACATTTTCTATTCTTCTGTGTAGACAATAATACCTGTGAAGTATTTCTATTTTAGAAACAAAATGAGCAATATAACATGTGTCTCCACTAGTGCAACAGTGGGTCGTGTAGGCATATAGTTAATGTATAAATTCTCATAGAATTGCCTTCTTGGGGATGCTCATTAAATGAAGCAAAAGTTACACACTTCACACTGGAACCATTCTGAAGCCATGAATATATGGAATAAAAGTCCAACAGTACACAATAAATGCTTTAGTGAGATAGATTTTGAAAAAAGTACTGGCCCGCATGTTTACACAGCAATACTCCGTTCCGTCGAAAGCTGAATTTAAGGGAATGATTTTTCTCGCTAAGAGTCCCTGTCACTGTCATCTCCACCATACATGTCTGACAGTTTTTTGAACCTAGGTCCCCAGTCACTCAAGTAATCATAATCTTGGTCTGTCTCTGTGGTAACTGATTCCAAGGAGCTGAGTGATTCTGCTATGGAACCATTTCCTTCATAGGCGTATGTTGCTAGAGAATCATAAGGAGGGGCACTAGGATCTGTATCATTCTCCTTTAGCCTCTGATTAATGAAATCTCTGACATCGGTGTTGTCTGGTATTGGGGGGGTTGGCCGAGGTAGAAGGAAGTTCTCGGGTTTGATATCCCTCCGTAACTGTGTGTCTTCTATGACCTCAGGATTCCTCAGTGTGCTAATGTCGAAGGCTTGGGTGTCCTCCTCGCCACCACCCTCATCATTGTAGCTGACAATGTTGTCTCGGATATCCTCTTTGGAAATGATGAGAGGCTCTTTCTTCCTCTGTTTTCGCATGGCAGCGAAGAGCACCACAATCACTGAAAGTAAGAAAGTAGGATTAGTTCAGTTGTTAAAACTTGCACACAGGGAGGGGCTGGGGAATGGGGACAATGTATTCCTAGCTTGCAGTATATCCTTGAGGAGGGGGAGGGGAGAGGGAGAGGAGGAGAGGAAGCAAGGAGGGAGAGAGGGAGGGAGGGAACATGTCCACTCCCTCACCCCCCAAATTGTTGCTGCATGTGAAAAAGACCTCCACCCTTTGTCCAACCCTTTCTTCACACCATTCAGAATCAGGTTCATATGACATGAAATTTGTTGTTTTTTCAGCAGCAGTACAGTGCAAAGAGATTTAAAAAAAACTACAAAATACAAAATAAATATTGCAAAAAAAAGGAATAATGAGGTAGTGTTCATGCAGGCCCTGGCCTAAATTGCTTTACTTACCCATGTGCAAATCCAAATTAGAGAAGCATTGAATTTTGTTAGGCTGGATTACAGTGAGTGGTGAGATAAAAGTGGAAGTTTTGCCAGCCTAA
The DNA here is from genome assembly GCF_009764475.1 of Pristis pectinata. NCBI lineage: Eukaryota > Metazoa > Chordata > Chondrichthyes > Rhinopristiformes > Pristidae > Pristis > Pristis pectinata. The sequence continues at coordinate 98,216,952 of NC_067409.1, read as the reverse complement.
TAAAGGTCAATAAGAATAAGTGGATAATTGGGATTTTACTGCGGTTGACTGGAACAGATACACTTAAACAAACTATCCAATCAAGTTAGTGGTATCTTTCAGCCACCTGCAGCAGAATTCCAAAGCATTGAGGGTGCAAGCGCAGATATATGATGATAACAGGTACCATTGAGTTGTTGACATTTATAGGAGTCTGCCAGAGATGGATGTTGCCAAACTGGGAGATCAAAGACCATTAAGTGTGACTTTAGATCAATTGGTGATTCCTACTGATTGTATTTGCACTGGTGCCAGTGGTCAGACCTGGGCACATTGGAGAATAAGCGTTCATTAAGGTGGCTTTCTCTCACAATGGCCACACATCCTCCACTGCTGGCAGGACACTGTAAAACATGAGCGTGCTGCAGGTCAGGCAGCCAGCAGTGGGCACTTTGACTGTGACAAAGCCATCACACAACCTCATGAGAATGAAAAACCTCAGCAGAAATATCTAAGCTCACAGTCCAGTACAGGAGTACTTCAGCTGTGCCACTGATGGGTCACATGGGATAGGAAACAGTACAGGAGCCAGAGGTCCCGTAAGTTTAGAAACATTACAGAGAACATTACAGAGAACAGAAGCACCAAGGTTAAAGGCACTGAATACACCAGGTGACAATGGTGGCCAAGGGAGAAGCTCCCATTGCTACAGGATGAAGCTACTTCCATCAGCTATCCATGGTTGATCTCACTCAGCCACTGGATGGGATTGAAGAAATATCAAGAAGGGTGAGAATAGATGTGGTGGGGGCAGGGGGTGTGGTGCCAAGGAAAAAGATGCATTCGTGTGTGTTCACATAGTGCCAAGGCCAAGTCTGTGTGGCAGCATTTGGCTTCCAATCATCTTGAAACTTGCTCTGGCAACAACCACTTCCACTTAAAAGAATACAGGCATCTTCCACTCTTCAGAACTGGAGTAGAAGCAAGTCATTCTCATTCCTGAATGAGTGTCTAAATAACCTGTGGGAAGTTTGCTGTGACTACATTATCTGTCATATTACAACCTAGCTACACTTTAAAGGGACTTCATTAGAAATAAGCAACTGTGGGACATCCTGAAGTTGTGAACCGCATGATAGAAATGCTTCTTCACGATATGATCCCCCAACCAGGATGCTTGACGGGCCCAAAAATAAGTATTAAGTTTAGACTTGGCAATATTTCAATATCATCATAGATACTAGTCTTTTCAGCTTATTTTATGTGTATGTGGAATAGGCTTGTATAATACAAGATTTACTAAGAAGTATGTTAATACATAACAGTTCAGCTTGAATAGAAGCTATGTTGGGGGCAATTATGTGATGGGAATTATTTGGAAACACAATGTCAATGCGCAGAGCGTCAAAGTAGATGGAGGCAGGTTCCAAAAAGGTTCTACAAGAATAATCCCAGCAGTATCAGGTTACATATATCAGGAAGGGATAAAAGAAAACTGGTCTCTTTTTAAAATGGATGACCTACTAGGGGTCCTAAAAATTACGAAATGAGTTTTGAAAAATGAGATGCAGAAAACCTATTTTTACATATAAGGTGGGATAATACCTGAGACAATCAAAATTAGACAGTTGACAAGAAATCCATTGGGATATTCAGGAGAAACTACTTTATCCAGAGAGTAGTGAGAAAGGGGATAGCACTACTCTAGCAAATAGTTCCCATGAACAGAAAGGAAAGTGGTGGATAGAGACATGGAACCGAAGATTATGCCTGTCTGTGAGATGAGGTAAGATGTGAGCAAGCTCAAGTGGAGCATGAAGACCAGCATGGATAGTTGACCCAAATGGCCAGTTTCTCTGCTGTATTTACAGTGTAGCACATATACCACCTAGTTGTGTGCTCCATGGTGAAATGTGATGTGGCATTGGGTAAAAAGTATAATCTTTCCTCATGAAGGGAAAATGCTAAATTAAAAGCACAATATACCTTCTTGTTGCTATGTTACAGCAGCATTTTAGGGAGATGTCCTACATTCTTTTACTTCATTTCCTGATTAGAAGAAATCTTGTGACTACATTTACAATATAATTTGTATAATTAATGACCAGACATTGCCATCCCATAACTTCTTCCTTCCAGTTAGTTAGGTCATGGCGAATGGAAAAATGCCTGAAAGTGGTTTGTCACATGCGAGCCTTTCTTTAATCCTTCCCTGACATCTTTAGCAGCATTCAGTGTACCTCAGGTGTTCAAATAAATTCTGAGTGCCCTTTGTCATTCAACATTGTCATTTCAGACATTCAGTGCTGTTCTTCAGTATTCTTTTGCAAATGTACCCTACTAGTTCAGGATGATGGGCAGGAGCAGACAATAAATTGAAATGAAAGTGTGACTGATTAAAAAATAACTCACCGAGCAGAATAATGATGCACAGCAGAATGGCGATGAGGGCTCCAGTGCTGAGCCCAGGAGGAAGGATTATAGCTTCAGTATTGCAGGACTGCATGGTGCCATCACTATCACAGGCACACACTCGAATCAGAAGGGTATTGGTGCTGCTCTGAATAGGATGTTCCTTGTCAGAAATGAAAACTGGCAGAAGGTAGGTGTTCATTTCTTGACGGCTAAATCCTCCTCTCCTGGTGAGAATTCCTGCTGTGTTATCTGAAAATAATATTGAATAGGAAAGAATCAAGCAGTTATTGTTGTCTCTTTCTCCTAGACCCTTTCACAAGATGGCAAAACAAGCATTGGAAAGACAAATGATTAACAAGTTTTCCCCATGAAACTTATATTTATTGTTTGTTATGCTTTTGTGCCTAAGGGATCTTAGGAATGTTGTCTTTCTGCCATCTTTCAACCTTCCATCTAGTTAATACAAGATAAATGGCCTTTAAAGATAACATCTTTACCGTGTGCAGAACCCAATAAGTCTGATGATTCTGTTGACAAGATAACTTTTCTATTAGAATAAACAGAATAGACATTATAAGACTATAAACTACTGAAATCACAATGGTACTCTGTGATCCTCCTTTGTAAAAAGAGGAAAAAGACTAAAAGATTGAATCTGAATGTCTGAGGACATATTATCTGGCGAACAGAAGCATTTGCTTTGTGCAGGATCATAATGGTGATATACTTCTCAACACAGGCAATTTGGCCTGACAGGTAATATACTACCACAGAATGAAATGGTGAGGCTGCTCTCTCTTTCTAGGGACAGGCTGACGTATGTCTCTCAAGAGGGCCAGTTAGAGTTATAAAGTCATGGAATTGTGCAGCACAGAAAAGGACCTTCGTCTCACAGCATCTATACCAATCATCATGCCTTTCCATACGAATCCCACTTGTCTGTATTAATTCCATATCCCTCTATGTCCTGCTTATTCAAGTACCTGTCCCAATACCTCTGTTACTGTTCCTGCCTCCACCACCACCTCTGGCAGCTCATTCCAAATATCAACTATACTTTGTTGGATTAGTGTCAAAGTCAAGTTCATCACCCATATTCTGGGTTGTAGATTTGGAGATTTAGTCCTTGAAATTCCAAGGTCATTTTCTCAATGTCCCAATGGAGATCACTGGAATTATTAGAGTAATTACATTAAATCCTGTTTGAGTATCATGAACCCTTGGAGTTCTGGAGACTGCAAAAATGGCAAAATTGAGGTCTTTCATTTGTAATGGGATGATCTGGTTTGTAGAGTTCTTCTGAATCTATGAAAATGAGGAGACTCCATCTCCAAAACTGAAGGGTTCATTTGTACAAGAAAGCTTCCAATACTGAACAAGGTGGGTTATAACCTAGGATTTTGTCACCACAATTAGTATAGTCCTACATTTATATATTAAATTTGGACATGCAGAAAAATAGAATGGATCTCTGCCATGGCTTCTCTCTGCAGAAGACTGTTGAAGCCTGCTTGACGTTATCAACTTAATTCCCAAGTTCTCTCTTGGCATGCTGTTTGTGAACTGCAGTTTGCATATGCCAACTGAGTCAAATTTATATTTTAAAAAGTCTGAACTGAGAGTCACAATGGTGAGAGTTCACATCAGACCAGCTGTTGCTCTTTGTGTGAAAGCTGGCATAAGGCAGGTCTGGGAATTAATAAAGGGCACAACTGAAAGTTTCTTAAAGGCTGAAATTAATTATTCTGATGCTAAGAATAAGCTCTGCCTCATTTCCATATGAATTATACTTGTTATCATACATATCCTGATAATAAATAGCCCAATATTTACTTAGAATATTCAAACCTGTTGTATTTTCTTTTGACCGACATGATCAATGAACCTGCTCTTATGGCAAAATATTGTAATTTAAAACTCACTGCCATCATGTATTTTATAATAGGAAAGCCATGAATGTTCTACATATAAAAGGTAAACTGAGATTGATGTGCATCATAAAACTAATCTAATCCAATATAGTATATATTAATGTGGGATGGGGCTAAGAATTGTTAACTGAATCTTAGGGCTTTAAAGCTTGGTAGTTTATGAAGTCAGTGAGCATCTTCCCCCAGTCATCATGGCCTCATAATTTCCTCGTCTATTCTTTTGCCTAGCTATCAACTTGACTATCAAGTAATAGTATAATTTATCAGTGAGAAACTAAAAGGTGATGTCTCACCTCTGGTGATATGCTTTGATATTACTTCATGATTTATTACAGGTACTGACAATTAAATGAACTTGATTCTTCACATTCCTTGTACTTTTGCAGGATTTTATATTCTCTGTAATACTCGCCCCCGAGTCCAGAAGAGATTGTAGCTTCAATCCTGACTCTTAGAGACATGAACACATAATACCTCTGTGCAATAGTGAGGGAGGGTCACAATGACTTTTGGAGTAGATGTCAAACTGAGGACACATCTGCTCTCTCAGTCAGATGTAAAAGATCCAATGGAACTATCATGAGGAGGAGAAAGGGAGATACTTTTGGTGTGGAATTGTTAAAAACAATTTTTTCAGTAATTATTCTTGTCGTTTGTGGGATCCTGCTGTGTGCATATTGATTACTGAGTTTTCTACATTACAACAGGTACTACACTCCAAAAATACAACAATAGCTGGTATACTCAGAGATCCGAAACATGCCAAATAAATGAGAATAATTTCCCTTTTCAAAAATACCAGTTTTAATGATAATTTATGCTGATTTCTTAACTGTTTGCTTCCTTTAGAACATAATTTCAAAAAATAACATTAAGTAAAGCTAATTTCACCACAAAAAGAAAACAGACTTGCTCTGCTGCATGCTATTCCTACTAGGGTACTAATATTATCATATCAATGGTGGATAACTCAGCAGTTTAGGGGGAGGACATTTCCTCAGGCTTATGCTTCCATGGTTTTGAGTAATTATTTTGACTGTGGATTTCAACAGAGCTGCTCCCACTTGGGGTTTCAGAAAATGTACAGCATGAACTGGATGCAACTGTAGAGAATTTCCATCCTTTCCTATTTTCTACATCGGATGAATAGGATCGGAAACGACCAGAACCAGGTCAGTTGTCTCGTGACTTTAATCTTGGGAATTTAATGAAACTGGTCAAAAGCCTGGAGCATATTGCACTGAGGGTACTGGCAGCCAAGCTACAGATTGATGGTTGCCTGTTAAATGTCTTGAAAAAACCTGCTACATTGGATGGCAACTAACTCTTATCTACATTTGGCCTTCTGCTTGAAGGCCCCAATGAGAGCAGTGGTGTGTGAAGCTTTGCCACTGGCAGAACAATAAAGTACACTGAAGTGCAGCGGCAGCAGCTGTGGTGTATGTTTAAAAACCTGGCTTAAACACAAGCAAGCATTTCTGTACTGCTTCCCTTCTAATTATGCTGAAAGCTGACAGGTCTTGGGTGAAGAAGTTTGAATAACGTGGAGCTTACAATCCTTATCATGTCCACTCAAATACACCAAGTTCTTGCACAAAGAATTTCTTTTACTCCATCTGCCGAGCAAGTTCTGACAACTGGCACAGGTGGGCTTGCTTAAAAAAAACTCCTGTTGTAAATAGTAATCAGTACTGAGGTTAGCAGATGTGAAAATGGCCATGGTGATTAGCAGTGCTGATGTCAAAAGCTCAGGTTACAATCCAAAATCTTGCTCCAACATTTCTACATTCTACATTCCAGTTGAGATACAGTAAGTTGAACATAATTAGTTGGCAACCCCACCAAGTCAAGTCTTCCGTTTTTAAGCTATAATTTGAAAGCCCCTTATGGGTGTTTTTAGACTATATGTAAGACTCATCAATGACGGCCCCACTCTGTGGTTTCAATTGAGTTGTTAGGTAAATCCATACCTTCATTATCCTGAACTGTGAAATTAGGATTATTGGCAGCTTCTGGGGTCAAGCTGAAGAAGAACCTGGATCCACTTGGTGGTGAGTCTTGATCCACAGCACTGACAGTTTGTATCAGCTGTGTGTTAAATAAATATAAAACTCAGTATAACAAGCATCCAAGCAAGTGTACACACACAATACTGGTTATGTACAAACAAAATCAGAGCAGGAACGGAGTCATATAAATAAAGTGAAACTCCGATTAATTGCCATCTGACTATTCAGAAATTATGATTAAGTGATGTTTGCCACAATCCCCATCCACTCTCTGGGGCCCCAATTCCTCCTTTCCCAAATAAGATAAGATTTCTTTATTAGTCACATGAACATCGAAACACACAGTGAAATGCATCTTTTGTAGAGTGTTCTGGGGGCAGCCCGTAATTGTCACCACACTTCCAGCACCGACATAGCATGCCCTCAACTTCCAAACCCGTATGTCTTTGGAATGTGGGAGGACACCAGCGCACCCGGAGGAAACCCACGTAGACACGGAGAGAACGTACGAACTCCTGACAGATGGTGGCCGGAATTGAACCCAGGTCGCTGGCGCTGTAATAGCGTTACGCTAACTGCTACACTACCGTGCCTGCCCACATCTGCTTGAAGGGGCCCTGGTTTCCATGCTCCCTTTCATTCACTGGGGTCCTGATCCCTGCAGTCACTGGGGCCCCAGTTCCTATGCTGCCTTCCACGCAGCAGGAAACATGTTCTGTTTGCAATGCTTCTGGAGCCTTTTTTCCCCTTATTCCCTTTAAACTTACCAGATTCATTGGAAAATTTATTATACTAGTACATAGCATCTTGAAAAAGTAAATTAAAAGTGTGTTGGAGGATTAATAACATCTGATAATCTAGAAAGTCTGCTAATCCAGCACCACCAAAGTCCCAAACAGCACCGATTAAGAGTTTTACTGCATTTGGTAATTGTGCTCCAAATTGTATTGATTTCTTCCACATGCAGAGTTCCTATTTATACAGTACCTATAACAGAGTAAGAAGTCCCAAAACATTTCACAAGATTGTGAAGAAAATTTGACACATATGGAAACATTTGAATGGAGACTTAATCAAAGTAGTAGGTTTTAAGAATTTATTAAATGAGGAAAGAGATGTGGAAGGCCAAAGAGGTAGCTTCCGTAATGTAGGGGCCAAACGGCTGGAGGCACAGCTGCCAGTGACTATAATCCTGAAATGTACAAGATGTCTGTTTGGAAAGCTGCAGAGGTCTGGGAGAGTTGTAGATTTCAAGGAGAATACAGAGATAGAGCAGGGCATGACCAAGGAGGAGTTTGAGGATTTTACAATGAAGGACTTGCTGGACCAAAATCCAGTGTAGGTCACCGAGGAAGATGATGTGATTATCAGCAATGAGTAAAGTCTTGTTAAACCACTGCCCTAAGTGTGTGGCTACAGAGTCTGATGCTTTCTGCAGTGGCTTGGCCATAGTGTCCTCATGATCAACTGGCTGGATGTTCATTGCTAGTGATTAGAATTGTGGGGGAAGAAGTATGGCTGCTTGGAGTGGACTGGAGTGTTAGCAGGATAGACAGGAAAAATAAAATCAGTGGAATAGAATGCTTTTATAAATAATTAACAAGGCTCGAGCATTATCGTGGCATATTAAAAATATTAATTTTGGCTTCTTCAAATTTTTACAGGCTTAGTAATGAAATATCTGATATAAATACATCTTCTGTCAACTGCCTTTAGTGGAGCTAAATTTCAGAAGTAGGACGCATCTTGCTTATTGCATTGCATAATTAGTACATACAACCCAGGTTGAATTTCTAGTCTGTGCATTTAAGGTGCTGAATTGGATCTTGACCTGTTCTTCTAAGTGACCTGGGGTCAGGTCCAGCTTAAGGTGACATAAGGAGCAGAGCTTCTGAATTGTGGTTTACACATAAGAGTTGATGAAATCACAGAATGTAAGATCCCTAAAACATCAGCAAAAATCCAATAATCCCCTGTAATAAAAATGAGATTTGTTGAGCTATCATAAACCCATAGCCTCAGTTATAAATAGATACCATTATTGTATGTGCGCCCTGAAATACTGGTAAATACTAGAATTTGAACTCATGGTAATGGCTAACACTTCATCAGCATTGTTAGGAAACTTCCTTTCAGTACCTTTTACCAGGAGCCAGTCTGTGTGGTACAGTGTGGCAGGTAAGTAGGAAATATCCCTTGGTATTATTCCAATAACTGGTGAACTTTCCCAGTAACATGGCTAACATTCATTTACTAGCAGAGTAGGATTTTACATGCACATATTTGTCAACACCATGATTGTTTTCAGCAAATTTTTGGACAACCTTATAGAGTAATAAAGTGGTGTACACATCCAAGTTTTTTGAAGTATTTTCATGGAACAGCTGTAACTTATCAGTGGACATTGGTGCCCCAGAAAGGTATGGGAATCAGGTGCATAGGTACTGTATGCCACCAAATTTTCTAAGTTATGCACTGTCCTGACTTGAATTGGGCAGCACGGTAGCATAGTGGTTAGCGCGACGCTAATACAGCGCCAGCGATCGGGGTGCGATTCCCGTCGCTGTCTGCAAGGAGTTTGTACGTTCTCCTGTGTCTGCGTGGGTGTCCTCCGGGTGCTCCAGTTTCCTCCCACATTCTAAAGACGTACAGGTAAGTTAATTTGGGGTTTAAAATGGGCAGCGCGGACTCATTGGGCCGAAAGGGCCTGTTACCACGCTGTAAATAAAATTTTTAAAAAATTTTTTAAAAATTAAAGAAAACATTGCCATTGCTCATCATCCCTGCACCAATACCGGAACTCTGTATCCAATGTACTATGGGAGTCCCTGAAATGTCCATGAGCTGTACCACTGCAAACAGTGGCTCATTGCCACCTTCTTAAGGTCAGCTTAAGCTGCTCAATGCTCAATGCACATTGGCCAGATCAGTGCATGATACACAAAGAATTGGATTTTTAAAAATTTACAATGTTGCTTGTAAAGCTTCCAGAATAGGAAGTTTGGGGAAATGTTGAATTGCTGCGAACTGAGTTGTTCTGAAATTTGGTTTGAGGGTGCTACACACTGGGTTATGGTTGACTTGGCACTAACATATATTTACACTCAGAATTTGGTACAAGAGAAGGAAAATGCATTTCCGGATATCCAATCATCCTGACCATCTGCTTTTATATTACAGTGATAAAAGACATTATTATTTCAGTGTTCACACTCAAATCTCATTGGATTATAGTTTCACTTAGAAAAAAACAATTAAGCTGCTATTTGGGAATTAGTAAGATTGCACTGAGATATCTAAATGAGATATATCTGCAGCTTCAGGGAGAATGTTGCCTTTGCAGTAGGGCAGATTTAAAAAAGATGTGAAATAAGGAATGTAGGCTGAATGGTGTGATAGAAAAGCTGCATTGGAGTGCAATGGAATACTGCTGAGAACAGGCAGCTTGAAGGAATGGCAGGACACTCAAGATCTCCACTTCCTCACCTCTGTCTTCACTTATCTGCTGCTGAAAGCTATTACAGCACCAGCAACCCAGGTTCAATTCCGCCGCTGTCTGTAAGGAGTTTGTACGTTCTCCCCGTGTCTGCGTGGGTTTCCTCCAGGTGCTCCGGTTTCCTCCCACATTCCAAAGACGTACGGGTTAGGAAGTTGTGGACATGCCGTGTCAGCGCCAGAAGCGTGGTGACACTTACAGGCTGCCCCCAGAACACTCTACGCAAACAATGCACTTCACTGTGTGTTTTGATATACATGTGACTAATAAAGATATCTATGTTGATGTAACCCTGGCTTTGACACCTCCAATGCACTCCTGGCGAGCTACAAGATTAAAAGAGGGATTGACAGGGTGGGTGTTAAGAGGCTCTTTCCTCAGGCTGCAGAAATTAGAACTAGGAATCGTGGCCAAGCTGAGGAGAAATTTCTATTTGCACATGGTTGGAACTCTTCGGCTGGTCAGTCAATGGGTACATTCAAGGCTGAGACTGGTGGAATCTTGTTCATTACGATTATCAGAGAATATGGTGGTGTGGCACAGAATTAGCCATGATCTCACTGAATGGCAGAACAGGTTCAGAAAGGTAATATGGCACACTCCTGCAGACTTAATCACTCCAAGAATAGTGGCCAAAATCCTAAGTCCTGGAAATACTTCTTTAAATCTCCCTTTCTTCTGCCAGGATGCTCTTTAAAATTTACCTGTCTGGCCAAACCTTTAATCATCTGTCCAAATATCTCTTTCTGTGGCTTGGTGTCAAAATATTATTTGATAACTTTCTTGTGAAGGGCATTTTTACTCTGTTAAAGGCACTCTGTAAATAGAGTTATTCTTGAATTCAGTCTCCTCGAGGAATTGAGGTCTATGGGAAAATCGGCACAGTGTAAGAATTAAGGCCTGGGGCAGATCCTCCATGATCATTTGAAAGGTGGAGCAGACTTGGGTGGAGCAAGTGGCCTTCTCCTGCTCCTGTTTTATTGTGTTCTTGTTCACTAGTTGTTAAACTGTGCAAATGGAATAAAATTTAGAACCATAGAACAATACAGGCCCTTCGGCCCACCATGTTGTGCCGACCTTCAAACCACTAAGACTATCTAACCCCTTCCTCCCACATATCCCTCTATCTTAAGTTCCTCCATATGCTTATCTAACAATCTCTTGAACTTGACCAACATATCAGCCTCCACCACCACCCCAGGCAGGGCATTCCATGCACCAACCACTCTCTGGGTGAAAAACCTCCCTCTGACGTCTCCCTTGAACTTCCCACCTATTACCTTAAAGCCATGCCCTCTTGTATTGAGCATTGGTGCCCTGGGAAAGAGGCACTGGTTGTCCACTCTATCTATTCCTCTTAATATTTTGTATACCTTTATCATGTCTCGTCTCATCCTCCTTCTCTCCAATGAGTAAAGCCATAGCTCCTTTAGTCTCTCCTCATAATCCATACTCTCTAATCCAGGCAGCACCCTGGTAAATCTCCTCTGCACCCTTTCCAACGCCTCCACATCCTTCCTATAACGAGGCGACCAAAACTGGACACAGTACTCTAAGTGTGGTCTAACCAGAGTTTTGTAAAGCTGCATCATTACTTCACGGCTCTTAAACTCAATCCCACAATTTATGAAAGCTAACATCCCATAAGCTTTCTAGAACTACCCTATCCACCTGTGTGGCAACTTTCAGTGATCTGTGGATATGAGCCCCCAGATCCCTCTGCTCCTCTACGCTGCCCAGAAACCTGCCATTTGTATTCTGCCTTGGAGTTTGTCCTTCCAAAGTGTACCACCTCACACTTCTCCAGATTGAACTCCATCTGCCACTTGTCAGCCCAGCTCTGCATCCTATCAATATCCCCCGTAAGCTTTGACAGCTCTCCACACTATTCACACCACCACCGATCTTTGTGTCATCTGCAAACTTGCCAACCCACCCATCCACCCCCTCATCCAAGTCATTAATAAATATCACAAAAAGTAGAGGTCCCAGAACCGAACCCTGTGGGACACCACTAGTCACAGCCCTCCAATCCGAATGCACTCCCTCCACCACAACCCTCTGCTTTCTACAGGCAAGCCAATTCTGAATCCACACGGCCAAGCTTTCCTGAATCCCTTGGCCTCTGACCTTCTGAAGAAGCCTACCATGCGGAACCTTGTCAAATGCCTTACTAAAATCCATGTAGACCACATCTACTGCACTACCCTCATCAATCTTCCTGGTCACTTCCTCAAAGAACCCTATCAGGCTAGTGAGGCAAGATCTTCCCTTCACAAATCCATGCTGGCTGTCCCTAATCAGTCCATGATTCTCTAAATGCTCATAGATCCTATCTCTTAGAATCCTTTCTAGCAATTTACCCACCACAGATGTAAGGCTCACTAGTCTGTAATTCTCTGGACTATCCCCACTACCTTTTTTTGAATAAGGGGACAACATTCGCCACCCTCCAATCCTCCGGTACCATCCCCGTGCACAACGAAGACTCAAAGATCCTAGCCAACTGTTCAGCAATCTCCTCCCTTGCCTCACGAAGCATCCTGGGGAATATTCCATCAGGCCCCGGGGACTTATCTGTCCTAATATTTTCTGACTGCTCCAACACATCCTCTCTCTTGATATCTACATACTCTAGAACATTACCCTTACCAACACTGTCCTCAGCGTCATCAAGACCCCTCTCCTTGGTGAATACTGAAGAGAAGTATTCATTGAGAACCTCACCCACTTCCACAGCTACCAGGCACATCTTACCACCTTTGTCTTTAATCGGACCTACCTTTACTCTAGCCATCCTTCTGCTCTTCACGTACGAGTAAAAAGCCTTGGGATTCTCCTTAACCCTACTCACCAAAGCCTTTTCATGTTCCCTTCTCGCTCTCCTCAGCCCCTTCTTAAGTTCCCTCCTTGCTACTCTATATTCCTCACGAGCCCTGCCTGATCCTTGCTGCTTACACCTTCTGTATGCTACCTTCTTCTTCCTAACTAGTTGTTCCACCTCTCTTGTCACCCATGGTTCCTTCACCCTGCCATTCCTTCTCTGCCTCACCGGGACAAATTTATCCCTATCATCCTGCAAGAGATCCCTGAACATCGATCACATCTCTATAGTACATTTCCCTTCAAAATCTCACCTTACAGCCTCATAGTTTGCCTTTCCCCAATTAAATATCTTCTCGTCCTCTTTGCTCCTATCCCTGTCCATGACAATGCTAAAGGTTATGGAGCGGTGGTCACTGTCCCCCAGATGCTCACCCACTGAGAGATCTGTCACCTGACCTGGTTCATTACCTAAAACTAGATCTAATATGGAATTCCCTCTAGTCGGCCTGTCAACATACTGTGACAGGAATCTGTCCTGGACACACATAACAAACTCTGCTCCGTTTAAACCTTTGGCACTAAGCAGGTGCCAATCAATATTTGGGAAGTTGAAATCTCCCACTATAATAACCCTGCTATTTTTGCATCTTTCCAAAATCTGCCTCCCAACCTGCTCCTCAGTATCCCTACTGCTACCGGGGGGCCTATAGAATACTCCCAGTAGAGTAACTGCTCCTTTCTTGTTCCTAACTTCCACCCATATTGACTCTAGAGAGGATCCTTCTACATTATCCACCCTTTTTGCAGCTGTAATAGTGACCCTGACTCGTATCGCCACCCCTCCTCCTCTTCTCCCCCCCCCCCCATCCCTTTTAAAACACTGAAATCCAGGAATATTCAATATCCATTCCTGCCCTGATGTCAGCCATGTCTCTGTGATAGCCACAATATCGTAGTTGCATGTACTTATCCAAGCTCTCAGTTCATCTCCCTTATTCCTGATGCTTCTTGCATTTAAGTAAATGCACTTTAGCCCATCCGCCTTACTACTTTTATAGCCTGTACTCTGCTTCTCCTTCCTCAAAGCCTCTCTACCTGTTAGATCTGACTTTTCCCCATCCCCTTCTTCCTCTGACCTACTCCTCCAGTTCCCATCCCCCTCGCAAACTAGTTTAAACCCTCCAGAACCACCCTAGCAAACCTGGCTGCAAGGATATTGGCCCCCCTCAGGTTTGGGTGTAACCCATCTTCTCTGTACAGGTCCCACCTTCCCCTGAAGAGATCCCAATGATCCAAAAATCTAAAACCTTCCCTCCTGCACCAACTTCTCAGCCACGCATTTATTTGCCATCTCCTCCTATTCCTACCTTCACTATTGCGTGGCACTGGCAGCAATCCCGAGATCGCTACCCTCGAGGTCCTGTTCTTCAGCCTTCTGCCTAGCTCCCTAAACTCACTTTTCAGGACCTCATCCCTCTTCCTACCTATGTCGTTGGTACCAACATGAACCACGACTTCTGGCTGTTCTCCCTCCCGCTCAAGAATCCTGTGGACCCGATCAGAGACATCCCGGATCCTGGCACCTGGGAGGCAATATACCATCCGGGATTCATGCTCACTGCCACAGAACCTCCTATCTGTTTCCATGACTATCGAGTCCCCTAAATGCCTCTCACCCTAAATCTATGCCCCTGAGTTTTGGACTTCCCTACCATGGGGAAGAGACTGTTACTGTCCACCTTACCTATGCCTCTCATAATTTTAAATAATTAAATACTTAAATAATTAAAACAGCTCACCTGGCCAGCCTTTGCATTTTCACAGACAAAAGTTTCATAAACCTTGGGAAATTCTGGTGCATTGTCATTGACATCCAAAATCTTGATTTGAACTGGTACGCGGCTACTTTGTCTCGAGTTTTCTGTAACTGCAAATGGGTAAAAAAAATATATAGTTCACACCACCGTTCAATTGAACAACTTAGGCAGGGCAAGGTTAAATCCTAATTAATTCCAGTATTGTGTAATCATTGAAAAATTCTGCACTGGAGGCAACTCATTGTGTCCATGTTGATTGAATACAGTCTGGTCAGACCAATCCCACTTCCCATCTCGTGTTATGTAGACCTGTAGATAGCACCCTTCCAGATCAGCCCACTAGAGACCAAGTCAGCCCAAAGGTCCTCCATCATGAGACCTGAAGGTCCATCTCATGGTCAAATAAAAGCAATGTCTTCACCCCCACTCCATCTACTGTTTTTCCCTGCACCAGTTACTCAAACCAGCTCATACAATGAAGTTGTTGAGACCTATGAAGGATGCTGTGTCTATAATAACTAGAAAGTTTGGGATGTACCCCAGAAACAGTGCTCCGAGCTGGGGGAAGAGCTGAAGAGCAGCATTGGCCCTGATAGTCAGATTTAAAGGAACAATCTAAACAGGTTGCGATTCCAGTTAAACTAAATTCTAGCCCAAATTTCCCAGCCTACCCATGGCAAAAAAAAGAAAGCATTGTGCCTTCTCTGATTTAAGGAGATTCAGGACCTCTCAAGAGAATAGCAGTAAGTCATGTGTAAACACCACAGTCATAGAGCAATACAGCACGGAGAAAGGCCCTTCAGGCCAACGAGTCCATGTCGACCACGGTGCCCACCCAGCTAGTCCCAATTTCCTGTGTTCGGCCCATATCCTCTAAACCCCGCCCCTTCATGTACTGATCCAAGTGCTTCTTAAATGATACTATTGTACCTGCCTCAACCACTTCCTCTGGCAGCTCGTTCCATATACTCACCACCCTCTGCATGAAAAAGTTGCTCCTCAGGTTCCTATTAAATCTTTTCCCTCTCACCCTAAATCTATGCCCCTGAGATTTAGACTCTCCTATGCTGGGGAAGAGACTGTTACTGTCCACCTTATCTATGCCTCTCATAATTTTAAACATTTCTATAAGGTCGCCCCTCATTTTCCTACGTTCCAAGGAATACAGACATAGTCTGGCCAAACTCTCCCTATAATTCAGGCCGTCTAGTCCTGGCAACATCCTTATAAATCTCTCCTGCAAAGTTCTATTTTTTTAATAATACTACCTGCAAGCAAATCATTTCTTATTCCATGTCTCTGAGTGAAAAATAAGTATAGGTAAATGTTCAGAAAATGCTCACAGCGACGAGAGATCCTTTAGCACAACCATACTCCCAATTTTAGTGCTATGGAATTTCTTACACTGAAAATGGGATCAAATGTTCTCTGCTTAGAGACTACAATTCAAATCAGGAGTTTAGTCTTGATCCAGGCAGAGGAGACTTGGTGTTAGAAATGTGAGATGGATCCAGACATATGTGCCCTCGCTGTGATTTCCAGCAGTGTTTGTACGTTGTATCCTCGACTAAAAGATAAACTGTTCCTGCTGGTGATTTCAGTGGAGGCAAAAGCTAAAACCAACAGCATTTGCCTCAGTCATCTGAGACTGTGTGCTGTGAATGGAATGACATTCCCTGTTGAGGTCCACAACTTGGTTGCAAAGATCCCCTTCCATCCTGGGGAATGAACCTTAGAGGAGTGTGGGAATCCTCAGCGCACTTAAACATTAGGTTTCACGGCATTCTCAATTCTTCTTATCAAACTGATCACATTGTGAGATGCAACAATTATCTGCCTCTCAGTATCTCTGTAGACACATGGCAAGTCAGATTCTCGAGCAGTAAGCCTGGATGAGAAAACCAGTCACTACATTATATTTCATTTAAAATGCACCTAAAATATAGCTGGTGTAATATATGTAATAGATGGCCACCAGTTATTCTGCCCTCTGCACTTTGGTTCCAATTGGCATGCATTCAGTGCCAGTCACCAAAGGTGAACATCCAGCCCACAAGCTTTGGAGGCAAAATTATTATTTTTTTTTGAAGTACTCTGTTTTCATTTACATCTGCTGTTAATTCTTTCCAGGAGCTGGCCCGTTGCCAGTACCTTGTAGTGATGCCCATTCAAGGTTTGGGATTACTATTTCTCCCATCACCACTCATATCACCTTGTAGCCCTTGACACCTCAAAATGACCACACTTGCAGAATATCATATTTCCTTCTGCGTGTGGTGTAAGCCAACATATTAGCCAGGCACTGGTGGAATCCCCACACCCAGGTCTACATTTGAGCATGGAAACATTCATTTTGGGAGACTCAATGATATTCTGCATAAAACATGTAACTCTCACCCATAACAAAGTGGGCACACTTTGGACAGGTTAAAAAAATATAATGTTTAAGATTACTGTGTGAAACTACCGTTGATAAGTGAGACACACACTTACTTGTCTCAGTTGCTATTATTGTAATGTTATGCCATGCTGTTTCTTCCCGGTCAAGTGGCTTTAATGTAACAATTGATCCATTTGCAGAGTTTATGTTGAAGTACCTGTCCAAATCAGTGTGGCGATCGATTGAATAACTGAAAAAAATCAAAGGACGAAAACAAATCTTACAACTTCTCATCACTTTTCAATTCAAGTTCCAAAAATGGACATATTTGATTATTGTTGCAGACTGAATTGTTGCATCACAGCTTTATGTTTCTTTTCCTTTTCAGGTTAACTCTCTAACTATTGCCAAAGCTTTCAGTGCAGAGTTGAGAGAGTGCTGCACTGTAGGAAGTGCCACATTTCAGATGAGACATCAAACTGAGTCCTGCCTGACTTAGCTGAACATATGAACTCCCATGGCACTATTTCAAAGAGCAACAGTAGAGTTGCATCCCAGTGTCCTGGTCAACATTTATCCCTTATTCAGCATCAATAGAACAGATTATTTGGTAACTATTACAGAACTGCTTGTGTGAGCTTGCCCAATGCAAACTGGCTGCTCCATTTCCCACATTACAAAGTAATTACACTTCATAAATTGTTTACCAGCTGTAAGACACTTGTTTGTCCTGAATTTAATTTTCATACCCATTTAGCTGCCTCTGCCTTTTGCATGGCCAATCCTAAAATGGTCCCTAAGACAGCCTCTGGGATGAATTTCCTTTCTATTTTCATGTTCCTGCTTCCCCAGCCACCATCCAATATGGGTAGATGCTTCTATGGTGACATAAATCATTAGGGGTGGCATGGTAGCATTGCGGTTAGCGTAACACTATTACGGCACCTGCGATCGAGGTTCAATTCCCGCCGCTGCCTATAAGGAATTTGTACGTTCTCCCCATGACTGCATGAGTTTCCTCCGGGTTCTCCAGTTTCCTCCCACATCACAAAGGCGTACGGGTTAGTAGGTTAACATAGTGTAATTGGACAGCAGGGGCTCATTGGGCCAGAAGGGCCTGTTACCATGCTGTATAAAGTTTTAAAAGACTGTGGCCTTATCATATAAATAATTATGGCTCTGAATCTGTCTCAACACAGTGCCCTCCAGCATGTGTGTACATTTAGTAAAAAGGATTAAAAATGCAATACCCTGCTCTACTGATGGGTCCACAATGTTTTCCACTGAATTCTCTGCATCAGGAAAAATGTCCATACATTAATCCCCAATCCATACTGAGTTAGCTTGTCTCAACTCGGATGGAGATTTGGATGCTGCCATCAGCATTCACACCAATGCAACACCAAACAACTTCTGCTCCCAATCACTATTTAGTGTGTCCCGCTAGATGCATACGTGTGTGGAAATTGAGTCAAGAAAAGATCAGGTGTGGATATGTTGCCCCTGCAATAGTAAACCTTGAAGAGACTTCAAGGTTCACATAAATAAATGAGCACTTGGGTTAGGAAATTCCCCAGGAACTGCAGCATAACAAGGAATCATCACTTTGAGGGCAATACGTGAGGGAAGGGCAGAAAACCAGCAACAGAAATAAAATGTGTTTGAACATAAAATAATAGGTGTTGCAACATATATTTATGAACAGCTGCACTCCAGTGTGTGGTGACAAAGAGTGGGAAGCAGCAAGCACCGAGTGTGAGTTGTGGTCTAGATTATCTATAAATAATGAAGTGTTAAGTGCAGGATAGACCATTCTCAGAAGCAATGAGGGAAACATAAGGGAGGGGATTTATAGTCACACCATTCCCATGCACCATTCAATGGTTTCTTCTGGAATGACATTTTCAGAAGTCACAAAGTACTGCGAATGCTCCAGCGACCAAGGTTCAATCCTGACCTTGAATCTGGCTGTGTGTGGAGTTTGCACACTCTCCTTGTGACTGTGTGGTTTCCTCTTCGTGCCCTCCCACATCCCTAACATGCGTGTTTGTCTGTTAATTAACTGCTGTAAATTGCCCCCAGTGTGTAAGTGAATGGTAGAATCTGGGGAAGTTGATGGGAAAATGGGGAGGGAAAAAGTGGGATTCGTGATTGATGGTTGGTGAGGCTTGGTGGGTTAATGTGCTTGTTTCCATGTTGTACAATTCTTTCTTTGTAATTAGATAGCAGATCGTTCAACATCTATGGAGAGAGAAACGGGGTTAAGTCTCAGGTCGATGGCTTTCATCAGAACATTTCTGTCCACAGATGCTGCTCAACTTGCTGAATATTTCCAGCATTTTCTGCCTTTATATCTGATAGTAGGTGTCTGAGCTTTTCCATCAATCACTGGTGGTGATTTGATCTGGCAAAATAAAGTGCATTGAAATCCTGTAACTTTTCAAGTTGCATTTTGTTTCCACAGATTACAAAAGTATTAAAACAAAACAAAACATAGCTTCTTGACAAATCCTCCTTTGCAGCCCTTTCCAGAAATGCCAAGACAGACCAAAAGTGAGTGTCCTAGCTGTTTCACCAGAGGAAAAAAAATGATGAGCGATCTTAGATTTTTAATAACAGGTCAGCTCAAGCAGACTGGAGGTTATGAAATAAATGCCTTTGTGGTAGGACAGGATATGTTGGGGGATGGAGGGAAAGACGTGGATAATAAGGAGAAGGGTGGAAGGTTGACCAAAAGCTCAAGAGGCCAAGGAACAAGGGACTGAGGAAGCATCAGAAAGGTTTGACAGGGATTACTGTGGCCCCAGTGAAAGGAAGCTCAATTTTACTTCAGAATCTCAAAGCACACATTAGGAACATGGCTAGTCTGTGATCAGATTAACTTGGAAAATCTGATTTAAGTGCCACCAACTGATGTCCCATATAATGTATCATTAATACAATGGGCATTTCAAAATTAGAATCTCTACTTGAAAGCCAGCAGAGGATTTTACAATGGAATAAGTGACCAATTTGAATGTATTATGGACATTATTCTGCACAGATACACTCAGAAAATAGATTGCATGAAAAACCATTTGTCATTTAATCTCTCCTGCCAACCACCCATCCCTTTTGTTTTATCCTCTCCTCTCTCTGTGCTTAAAACCACTTACATCTTTAACCTTTGATGGGTCATTTTGCAGTGCACTTGTTTCTCAGTTATGATGAGAACAACATCCTCAGAAGATCCCTCTGTCCTGTGCCGGGAGAGTGTTGCACAGTCTGAGCTGCTGTCATTTAAACTAAGACCCCTATATGCTCTCTCAGGTAGACATAAACAATAAATGCCATAATTTTGGAGGATGAGAGCCATCTGTTACCCCTGGTATCATAGTCAATATTTGTTCCTCACTATTAAAAGTAGTTTACCGGCCTTTATCAAATTCTTGTTTTTGAATCCTTTTTGCATATATGTTTTTATATAGGCTGTTCTGTTTCCTGCAGAACAAGAGTAACTATATCTCTAAAAGAATTTTCTGGCTGAAAGGTTGTAGGCAGTTGTCCCTTGCACCTATCCTGAGTTTAGCCTCAATCTGTCCAGATTCACAAGAGCAGTAAACCCAGAGTTTATTAAAACTGAGGAATTAATACAAATGAAATAATAGATATGAATACTATAAATAACAGGACATAAGATGTTATATGAAATTACTAAAGACTAAGTACTGCAAACTATTGTACTTACACAGTCCTAATCCTTAACCATACTGATAATTTTCACTCATATTTTTCTCCAACTCGGTCCAGGTGATCAATTCTGTCCATCCTTCCCTTGCAAAAGTTACCCCTTTAAATTTAAATTTTACTCATGAATTAACTACTAATAATTTTGGATATAATTTGCTCCATCCATCACTGAAGTTGAAGTGTTCTATCCACAACTCTCTGCAAATTGCTGAAGTCTTCCCTGAGCATTGTTCATTGAATAATCCAAAAATTGCACACGACTCTTTGACTAATGCAACCGCCCCCACCGCCCCGCCTTGCCTCCATCTTTAATTGTACCATGAATTGTCCCATACAGGGAAGTTTAGTGTCCTGTCATTCGCTCAACAAGAAATGATTGATAGGGAAAAGGTCCACGTTTATCACTATTCTGAAAATCTGGGTAATAGACTTTATTCCTGATGTTTACCACTTTTGAGGACAGGACTCGCCAGCCTGGCACCATCTTCAATACTTATGCGTTGACATACAAATCTTTGGTGACATTGCCATATGGCAAGGGTCCAGAGAAAAGCTTGAGTTTGTTTAAACACATTCTTCAGTATTTCCTTTCTACTTAAAAATTGTTTGAAAAGTTCAGCAGTCCTGATGTAGGGTTTTGACCCGAAACATTGACAATTCCTTTCCTCCCACAGATTCTGCTTGTCCTGCTGAGTTCTTCCAGCAGATCGTTTATTGCTTCAGCACAGACCTTTTGAGTTCCTCACAGCATGCCAGGGTAGAATTTTTTGCCTTTTTTGGTTTACCATGTGTTAAGCATTCGTTGCTGCACCTATCTGACCACTGCAAGTCATTCTTTTTTCCAGTTCCAACTAAGGATCATCGATTTGCCACGCCAACTCCATTTTTCTCTCCATAGAAACTGCCTGACCTGCATTTCTTGATTTTATTCTGAATTTTCAGTATCTGTAGTACCTTGCCTGAGCATACTCCAACTAAGACAAGTGCATGGTGATAGTACAAGTTGCAGTGTGTGAATTATCCTTGTCAGCATTTGATATTCACACCTCTGCCCACAGAAAGAGCGCAGTTTCCAAGCAATGGCAAGCTCCTAACACGATCTTCAGTGGCCACACTCTGGCCAGTCTGCAGGGAGTTGCCACCACATATTTGAGAACAGGGAGCAAGACTGTTAAATTACCAGGTGGCGTTTTACAAGCCAGCTGAAAAAGATCCTCTGCTTTCATGCTTTCCCTGGTGTCAGTAAGTGCAAAATAAAAATTGCACCTGGCCCTGTTTATAACACTTCATGCTGCAAAGCAATTTTCTATTATTATTCAGACCTTGATTCCTGTTTCATCCTGATCTGGATATGCTGTGGAGATCACACCTCGTTATGACACTTGGCTCCTTAGAGCTTATGTTATAATGAAGGTGCTTCTTTGCTGCCACACTATCGGTGTTGTACGAGTACAGGTCCATCATGATTCATCCAACTCCTATTACCTTGTAGTTGCCTGCAGTGATAGTGTCGTCCTGTAATTGCTTTTCTATTCTGATTCACCTACACTGCCAGATTAAGGCACCAGAATGGTTTTGAACAGACTTTTTTTTGAGGTGGATAAATGAATATGTAGGACTGGATCGCTCACCTACCAGAGAGAAGTGCCAGCAGACTAGACCTCTTTCACATTGAGCCTTGGGCTGATTGACCCAGGACAACAACAACTCACCTTTATATTGCACTTCCATCATCATTCTAAATCGAGGCAGATCATTCAAAGGCTCTTAACAGGAGATTATCAAACAAAATCTGTCATAGTCACATAAAGAGATATTACAACTGATAACCTAAGCTTTTGGTCAAAGAGGTAGGTTTTAAAGAGCAGATTTTGGGAAGGAATTCCAGAGCTAAGGACCTTAGCTGCTAATGGTGGATCATTTAAGTTTGGCGATGATGAAGAGACCAGTAAGAGGGCGGAGATCTCTTAAAGGTGCAAGGTTGATAGAGTTTGCAGGGAGGCAAATGGAGGTTATTGCTATTCATTTTTTTCGGCAGGCAATAATTTGTTGGAGCAGCTAGCTTGTCATGGGAGCTGGGGGCCGCAAATATGGGTCTTGCTGCAGTCCTCTGCTCACCAACATCTGGGCATGACTGCTGGTGTTCCACCCTGAACTCCACCTTCAGGTAAGCAACTCAGCTTCCCAGCGATAAGCCTCTACGAAAGGTATCCCTATGTCAGGATACAACACTTGACTCAATTCAAGTAATGATTGAGCTCATTAACACTGATTCTCCTGATGTGACCGAATTGGACTATCAGTCTTCAGATTAATGTGACCGATATATCATAATTCACACACATCAGGACAATGCTCCTGAATCTTTCACTTGATTTATTAATGGCTGTATTGTATTGATGGTCTCCTCCATCAAATGGAAACATCTTCCTTACATCTACCCTGTCAAATCCTTACATCATTTTAAAAAATATCAATCCAGTCATCCTCCTGGCTTCTCTTTTGTAGAGGAAAGACTCCCAGTTTGTTCAATACATAACTTATCGTTTCCAATTCCTTTCCTGAACATCTGTTGTACTTCTCCTCCAAAGCTTCTACGTCTTTTCGGCGATACAAAGACCAGAACCGTTGATATATCTACTGTATCATCTTGCTAAGTTTCTTTACAACTTTAAGATAACTTTTCAATTCTGTTCCTCCAGAAATGAGCCAAAGTACAATTTTTCCTTTCCATGACCGTAATAACCTATATTGCTATTTTCATTTATTGTACACTAGTACTTTTTCTTTTCAGTTAGACTTGATAGAAATTCATCCTTAGTTGCAACCTGTGAAGGTGAGATATACACTAAAACCTTTCTACTGTCTACCGAAGGCACAAGCTAGGAGTGCGACAGATGCCTGGATGATCGCAGTTCCAACGATTCTCAAGAATCTTAAACACCATCCAAGACAAATCAAATCACCCACTTGATTGATACCTGGGCCATCCTCTATGTGTTCATTCCCTTTTACGTATAGCATGTAGTGGCTGCAGAGACCCAGATATACTGCTGTTAATTGCCTAGCATACGCCAGCAGTACCTCCTAAAAACGTGACATCTATCACTGAGAAGGATAAGGGCAGTGTGCACATGGGAAAAATCACCACTTGCAGCTTCCTTCCACACCATCCTGATTTGGAAATATATCACCAGTCCTTTATTGTTTCTGTATATAAATCCTGGAACTCCCTACCCAAAAGCACTGTGGGAGTACTTTCACCAGAAGGAAAGCAGCTCGTCAACACCTTCTGAAGGGCAATTGGGGGTGGACAATAAATGCTGGTGTTGTCAGCAATGTGCATATCTCAACAAATAATAAACAAAAATGTTTTGGCTGTGCTCTGCTTCAAAAGCAGAGTTTGATATGCATATTTGTGCCCCGCCAAGTATGTGGGCTCCATATACCTTTAAATTAAAAATTAAAGAAACAAAATTGAGTTCTATTATTATTACAAGATTTCAAATTAAGCAAAGCTGCCCCTTGAGGTATGAAACATTCATTGACAACGAAGGAGCTGGCAGCTTGATAAATTCCCATCAAAGTACTTTTTGAATGCTTGACTCAATCTAAGACTAAAGCACAAATGTATTTGGGAAATGTGTAGTATTGATTAACATGCCATTTAATGTGAAATAATGTTTTTGGAATTCTAAATAACATTTTTAAATTACCCTGTGACAAAATACAAAAGTTGCCTTTTAACTTCAATACATTTTTTAGCACATTGGTTAGGGCCCTGGTGTGAATTCTCTATTGCACTGAAACACCAGAGAAGTAATTTAATATAATGTGTGAAACATTGTGGTGAAATAACACACCAGGGGAGCTTTACCCAATAAAAATAATCACACAAAATCTGTTGCAGCAACCTATCTTCACATCAAAGAATTTTAGTATTTCTTTGTCTTTCAGGAATAGCATTGATACTGAGCCACATTGTGTTTTTTCTGATGCTTAAACAAAAGAATAGAGGAACATAGAAGACCTAGTGTTGTTTACAATGTAGCTCCAGCCGAGGTGAACTGGACTCAATTCAGTCATTACATTTATGTCAGAGGTAATGTGCTGTAACCACTTGGCTTAATTCAACAACACTTTCTGCTTGGTGTCAGCCACAAGTTAATAGGCAGCACTCTCACCTCTGGAACGGAAGATTATGAGTTCAGTTTGCACCCCAGAGATCTGAGACTAAAATCTAGGTTGAAGCGCCCAGTGCAGTGGTGAGGGAGGTACCATCATTTAGGTGAAAATCAAGCCATCTTCTCTATTAGATGGTTATATAAGACCCCAAGGTAATAGTTCAATTAAAACCCGTGGAGTACTTCCAAATGTTCTAGCCAACATTTATTACTCAACCAATAAAAAATTGATTGTCAAGTCGTTTATTTTGTTGCCATTGTGGAAGCTTTATGTGGACAGGTTGGCTGCCGTAACTCTATATCACAACGGTGACTACACTTAAAAAAGTACTTCACTGGCTGCAAGGCATTTTGGGATGTCATTAATGGTGCCACGGAAATGGAAATCTATTGCACTGAGCTGGTTTGAGTGGAGAATATTTTCCATTTCTTCACCAAATTAAAACTTGGGTTTAACTTTGTAAACATTTGTGTTGCATCTGCCAATACATTTTCAACAGCATGTTTCTGAATTTTTGGCAGGGTAATGGAAGCTCAATTTGATTTGGTACCTTTGGGTGATCTGAACAGATTTAACCACTAGATGGCTCTCAAAGACCAAACTTTAATTTCCATTGGTTTAGTAATTAACCACAGATTGGGTCAAGACAAAACCCTCACAGAGCTAATATAGATTTCCCATCCCACACCAATGGAAAGAAGCCATTCAAATAAAGACTGCAGCATGTCCCTCAGAGATTCCTCATTTAAACATCTTTCCAGTTTCTCTGCTCTTTAGTACAGACCAAATCCACTCTCAAACTGACAGAACATAACAGATCAGAAGCCAACAAGTATCCTGAGCCAATTATCTAATCTTACTGCCGTCCCTCTGGTCTAACCGATTCAGAGGATGCTCACACATCCTCAGCTATTAGTGTCTGGGACTAGCAGCCCTGTCCACAAGGTGACTGTAAGCTTCCAGCCTTTCCCCGCCACTTTAATTCTCCATCCCACTCTGACCTCTTGGTATTGGTATTGGTTTATTATTGTCACTTGTACCGAGGTACAGTGAGAAACTTGTTTTGCATACTGTTTGTACAGATCAATTCATTACACAGTGCACTGAGGTAGTACAGGGTAAAAACAATAACAGTACAAAGTGTCACAGCTACAGGGAAGTGCAGTGCAGGTAGACAATAATGTGCAAGGTCAAACAAGGAAGATTGTGAGGTCGAGAATCCATCCCATCGTATAAGGGAACCATTCAATAGTCTTATTACCCTGGGTGATATATATATTCCCATCATTGGATTTAATGTAAAAGTGCAAATACTTGAAATTTGGGAAGTTCCATGTTCCTCTAAACCTTTCCTATCCAAGTACCTGTCCCTCAGGTTCCTATTAAATCTCTCCCCTCTCACCTGAATCCTCTGCCCTCTATTTCTTGATTCCCCAACCTTGGGAAAGAGAATGTGTGCATTGACCCTATCTGTCCCCCACATAATTTTATACACCTCTAGAAGATCACCCCTCATTCTCCTATACTCCAATGGAAAAAGTCCTAATCTGCTCAACCTCTTTCCAGAACTCAGTCCCTCAAGTCCCAGCAATATCCCTGTAAATCTCCTTGGCACTCTTTCCAGCTTAGTGGCATCTTTCCGAAAGCAGAGTGACCAAAACCAAACACAATATCCCAAATGTGGCTTCACCAACGTCTTGTACAACTGCAACATAACATCCCAACTTCTATACTCACTGCCCTAACTGATGAAGGCCAGCGTGGCAAAAGCCTTCTTCACCACCCTGTCTACCTGTGATGCCACTTTCAGGGAACTATGTATTTGTGCTCCTAGTCCCTCTGTTCTACAACACTCTACCAGGGCCCCACCATTCACTGTGGAAGTCCTACCCTCATTTGTCTTCCCAAATTGCAACACCTTGCACTTATCCACATTAAACTCCATTTGCCATTCCTTGGCCCTCTTACCCAGCTGATCAAGATCCCACTGTAAATCGTGACGGTTGATCTCCATCACCAATAATTCCTGTTATTCTCTACATTTGTAAACACACTAGTTTTCTTGATTTCCCCCAGTTCTGGTCCTCAACCTGAAACATAAATTCTGTTTCTTTCTCCACAGATACGATCCAAACTGCTGAGTAGTGCCAACATTTTTTGTTTTTTTATTTTAGCATCCCAGAGTAAGATTGTGCGGCATCTCTATGTGACAGTGTTAGTGTAAATCAACCGATAAGTCCTGAGTAACTTTTTCAGCTGAATGTGTAGTAGGATTGTTTTTGACTGATTCAGAAAATAACAAATTCTTTATTTGTTGCCTGCTATCGGCATCAAATGCATTTAAGGTCAAGTAGTGTATACATAGTTTCCCAGTATTATACCTGAGCCCCACAGATATACCAATGCATATTCATCCAATTCAATACAAGCTCCTTTTTTTCTGAGAAACATATTTCCTTACATTAGCAAACAAAAGAAAAGTACAGCAATGTTCCCTGTATTATACTCAGATCCCTTCCACTGAATTTAGGGAAAGCAGAACTGCCTGGAGAAATGGAGGTGCTGGGGCCTGTCAAATCTACTTGCAAATTTAATGGTGTGGAATTTCCTGGGGGTGACAATGGTGACACTATCGCTGCTCACCTTATAACAAAGGAATCAGGCAGCAACTTTTAAAGAGTGAATATTTGCAGTTAAAAGCAGTACTCCGAAAGATGCCACCACTACCAGCCCACTCCTTCAAAGGCTGATCTGTTGCAATCTTTATAAATGGAAATAATTAGCAATTATTGAACTAATGAGGCTATCAATTTTTTTTTTAGAAAGCTATTCTGGCAGCAAAGGTCATTGAAAATATTATACCTCCTTGACTGACATGCAACTGAGCCTTTAAAGGCTTCTTTCATACTGCTGAGTAACCTCTCTAACCCTGAACATCTTTCCCCCTCATCATAATTATTTCAAAATTCCATTTAAAAATGATAAAATTTTTCTTCTTATCCTTTCAAAATTTACTACACGTCTTCTACTATTCTAACCCCACATCTTTATTGCCTCCTTTGTAAATAATTTATAATTTAGTTAAAAATCAGAGCTCTTTGTTTTCAGATGTGGTAATGCGTGATAATTTTTTTAATATGGTTGTTTGCTCAGCCTGCTGTTGCTGGCTGTCATTGATCTCCTATTACTGACAATAAAATGAAATTGATGTTTGGAAATTGGAAATTCTTGGCACAGTGACTACAAGATCTTTGTTTCTCTCTTCATAGATGCCGTCTGATTTGCTGGGTATTTCTAGCGTTTTCTGTGACTGCATCAATGTCGACTCTAAACACCAATTGCAAAGGCCCTACAGTAAAACACTTTGGACTTCTCAACACAGTTTCTTGTTGCCAAGTTAATGGCACAAAATTGACCAATATTTGGTATTCCAAGTAAAGAGAAAATCATATAATCATTGGTGAAATAACTCTGAGAAAGAGAATGAGGACACAGGTCAGATGGAGTATGAGACAGATCGGGGACAGGGATGAAGGAGGGCCAAAGAGAGATCAGGGACACTGGGAGAGGAAGAAACAGAGACAAAAATCAGCAACACAGAATAGAAGCAGAGCAACAGAGAGATGAGGGAAATGGTGGAGGGAGAGACAGAGAGAAAAATGAGGGACACAGAGGGGGAGCCAGAGGCAGATCAGGATTGTGGGAATGGGGGACAGCAGAGAGCAGTCAGGAACCCAGCAGAGAGGGAGAGTCAGAAAGAGAGATACTGGGGACATGGGACAGATGGAGAGCAACAGAGGTAAAAAATCAGCCACACAAAAGCAATTAGAGCTGGCCAGTGATCAGGGATTCTTGTTTTATGGGTGTATGGAAATATATAAGTAAATCACACATGCAGATGATATAATGTCGCACGGCAGTGTAGCGGTTAGCATAACGCTATTACAGCACCAGCGACCCAGGTTCAATTTCGGCTACTGTCTGTAAGGAGTTTGTACATTCTCTCTGTGTTTGCGTGGGTTTCCTCTGGGCGCTCCGGTTTCCTCCCACATTCCAAAGACGTACAGGTTAGGAAGTTGTGGGCATGCTATGTTGGCGCCGGAAGTGTGGCGACACTTGCGGGCTGCCCCCAGAACACTCTATACAAAAGATGCTTTTCACTGTGTGTTTCGATGTACATGTGACCAATAAAGATCTTATGTCTATGTTATGTGCTGTAAGCACACATATTAGCTTCTATTAGTCAATGACAGGGGGTATACTCATGTTCTAAGGTTTCTGGTGTCTCTTGGAGATTAATATAAATAGAATTAACAGGTCTACAGTCCACCTCCAAATTTACTCCAAAGAGAGAAAGAGCCAAAGAGGTATCAGTAACATGGCAGGAAGGAAAAAAATCACAGAAAGAGTGTGACTGGACCATCTGTGGCTCCTTTCACATACCTTATGTCTGAAACATTAGTCCTCAAGTCTGTTCTGTTATCCTTACAGGTTCCAGGCTGTGTATTTAAAGTTTAATGACTTCATATCTACAATAACCTCAAGCTCAAGTCAAAAACAATTCCATGCTATTTGGCTTGATTGTGCTTCACAAAAGGGATCTTCACACAGCACTGGGTGCTGTCAATGTTCTGCTCTATCTTCAGCCACATCAATGGCTTTATACTGGAACACAGGCAGCCTATGGCAGTCAAAGGGAGCTGGTAACTGTTTTATCTTCACAATTCATCAGGAGACCAAGATTTCTCAATGGGCAGCTCTTGACCAGATTGCAGGAGACACAATGTATTGAAAATATTTAAAGTCTGTTAGATTTCACCTGAGAGTACAGTCACACTTTGACTCCCTCTCCATGCCAGTGCTAGCACAGTGCTTTTGTATCTTGAGTAGCGATTCATGTCATGTTTCAAAAGAAATCTGAGAATGATTGATACCTGTGCAAGGTAGTAAGAAAAACTGAACATGTTAGAGTGACATATTAAACTAAAAGTGAAGCTCAAGTAGATTACTAATGGCAGTTGCCAGTCATGGTTCAAGTGAGTAACACTCTTGCCTCTGACTCAGTAAGTTGTGGGTTCAAGTCTCACTTCAGAGGCTTGAGCTCAAAAATATAGCTGAATACTCCACTGCAACAGTGAGGGAATGCTGCACTCTAGGTGAGAGTTAAACCACAGTCATTAAACTTCCCATGGTACTACTTATCAATGAGGATTAGAAGAATTATCCCCAGTTCCCAGGCCAATATTAATTCCTCACCCACTGTCACAGACAATAGAATGGTCATATTACTATTTATGGTAGTTTGCTGTATGCAAGTTATCACCCATGTAAATTAGCAGCATTAATCATCAAAGACTCCAGGCCATGTTGTCTTCCTGCAGCTACCAGCGGGCAAGAGGTACAGAAGCTTGAAGTCCCACACCACCAGGTTCAAGAACAGCTACTTCTTCTGAACCATTCACTTCTTGAACCAACCTGCACAATCCTAATCAGTACTTTGTATAGTAACACTATTACAACTTTGACCACTTTGCACGACAATAGATTTGGTTTTGTTCTAATTGTGTTCTTTCTTGTACAATTTTTGTATAATTTATGTTTATGTTTTTCTTTTGAATGTTGTGTCTCTAATGCCATGTGCCTATGATGCTGCTGCAAGTAAGTTTTTCATTGCACCTGTGCATACATGTACTTGTGCATATGACAATAAACATGACTTGATGTATTTCATAATGCAACAATAATTATTCATTATAAAGTACATGTGCTGTAAAGCTCTTTGGAAGCTTGTGATGTGATAAATTGGAATAAAAATTGAACTGTGCGGGCTAAATATTATTTTCAATATGGCAAAATAGTGGCTACACTATCGCACACCCATCTACCCATGCCACTCTCAATATGCAGTTTTGTTGATTTCATTAGAACTGAAAATCTGACCAGGTGTATAGGAGACACAGGAGAAGCTCATTTGGTGTTTATGCCTTTTACATCTGTGCTCATCATAGTTATTCCAAGAATGCAGTTAAATAGCTTCTGCAGTAGCAATACCTGACTTGAATTTATGAAGCAATTCTGGTTTCATAGAAAATATCGGGGCACGATTTTCTCGTTTAACAAGAATTCCTCACAGAAATCTTGCTAAGGCCACAAGATCCACCACAGGAGGAGGTCTGGTGCAGGAACCACATGAAAGGCATGAGTTTCAATTTTGCAGGGGCTTCAAAACTCCTAGTATGGAATTGCCAGTGCTGCATATACTCCTCGAGAGTTGAATTCTCCACCAATTCTCTGAAGATGAAAGCTTACTTAGTTCAATACTGTTTCTGATTGCCATGCAGTAAAATAATGATAAATGTCAGCCTGCTTGCCCAGCAGTTTATGAAAAGCTATTGTACTCTGCACAATGAGCTTTCTAATATTCCAATCAAATTACGCTCACCGTTCCCCTAACCATCCATTTTCATTTTCACTCAGGTCACTCATCTACAACAAAAGCCTTTGCGTCTTTCCAGCGCACTGTCATCTCACTATAGTTCCCACCTATCTTCAACATTTACCTCTTACCTAATCTACTCCAGCATTAGGCTCACTCTGCATCAAACAATTTACATTAACATTGCATCTTCAACACTGTAAACTGCAGCAAGGCACATTCACAAACAATATTTGAGACCAGAAGGAGATTTTAGATTTTTAAAGAGATCGACTTTACAGAAAATCTTAAAGGAGAAAAGAAGAGAAAGAAAGAAAGGTAGAAGATTTAATGTGGAAAATCCTGGACCTCGAATGGTAGAGCACAGAGATCTTAGAAGACAACAGATTTGGGGGTGGTCACAAGGAAGAAATGAGGTCGTGGAGAAATCTGGAAAACAAAAAGAATGAACTTTTTCATAATGGGCCCAAGTCAAACTGGAACTCAATGTAGGTCAGCACGGGAGGAAACAACAGTTGCGTCAGGCTTGGCCTGAGTTAAGATAGAGCCACTAGAAGTTTTGATGAGCTCAGGTTTACGGAGGGTACAAGTTAGGAGAACATTGGATTAGTTGTCCAGGTGTGACAGAGCTATGATCGCCAGTTTCAACTCCAGGTGAACCTGGGTTATCTCCATACCACAACATAGCTCCTCTCTCTTAAGCCTACAACCCTCCCAAATGATAATATCCATCCATTGTATACAGCTCTCAGATTATTGTATTCCTGTTGCATATGCTTCTATAATGACAATTCCCTGAAACCTATATTGGCTCTAATCCTTAATGTTGTATGAATGATCGTGCTACTGAAACGAAGCATTGTACCTCACCACCTGGGTTTATTGATGATTGCTTGTCCTTAATAGGGGGCTCTTGGGCTGTGTTTATCTATTTTGGATCCACAGGAACAAGGAAATGTAGGAGCGGGTGAGGTAATTTAGCTCCTCTGCTCTGCAGTTCAGTGAGATCATGGCTGATCTGTGACCAGCTCCATGTACCCACCTTTTTATAATGTCCTTTACACTTCTGTAAATAAGAAAATCATCCATCAGATTTAATTTTAACAACTGAAACAGCATCAAACGCCATTTATAGAAGAGAGTTCTAAATACCGATCACTCCCTGGGTGCAGGAACAGTGTACCCGAAAGGCCTGACTTTATTTTCTAGACTATGCTTAGACATTTCAACCAGAAAAAATAGTTTTTCCCTGTCTATTCTCCGAGCCCTCCCTTAGCATCTTGAACATTTCAATCAAATTATCCTTCATTCTCCTATGTTGCATGGAATACAATCCTCATTTGTGAAATCTCTCTTCCTAAGTTTATCCACAAAGACTAGGTATCATTCTGGCAAGTCTACACTGCACTCCATCCCAGGCCAATTTATTCATCCTGAATTGTTCACAGGACTGAAGAAGTGGTTTAACCAGGGCTTTGTACAGTTGGAATGTGACTTCTACCCTTTTGTATTTCAGTCTTATAAAAATGACCATTCTTTGGATTCAAAAGCAGTTGCTGGAGATATCCAGCACGTCGACCAGAATCTACAAAGAAACAAGTTCAACTCTTTGGGTCAACAACCTTTCATCAGAAGTCTACCACAGAGTTCAAATATAAGTTTATTGACCCTAACTGTTCATGCCAGATTATCAACAAGCTCACCGTTTGAAAGGTGGCTCTGGTAGGTGTGTGGGATACTCCAGACTCTGGAAAGGTAGGTTGACTGCACGTTCCAATCCTGTCTCTTCCAACCAGTATGGTTGGTCTGTTTCAAACACCAAATCGTCCCTCAACTGGTTTGTAGTTGTGAGCCCGGCAGGTTTATACAAGGTTGCTCTTTGCTTTGCTTGAAGATGGTGTGAGAGATACATGCAAGGGCTTCATCTGCAGAAACCTGTCACCAAGCATTGGTGCGTCAGTTTAATATACCATTTTAATATATTACAGAATTATGACTCCTTAGCTAAATCTATTGCTGAAGAATAGAAAGATAAAATAGAAATATCAGTCATTGTGCAAAGTTTGCCGCTCAAAGGTGCTATTTTAGAATGAAATAGATAAACTAATTAACCTTAAATTTGGCTACCCTTTCAACCCTTTACTCTCCTAAATTCTGATTAATTATTTGTAGCAAACATTCCTTTAAGCAGTGAAGACAAATGCCCATCGCCATGCAACTGGCTCAGAGTGCTTGCTGAGTGTGCGGTGAGGCTGAATTAACGTCAATAGAGATATAATCACAAAGACAAGAAGGTTTCGGCTTCATCTTTGCATCTGCCAATTCAGCTGTCTCCCAAGATCAAGCTCAGCATCTCTTCTCGGGCAGTGCTCTCTACTGATGTCATCAGCACTTAATGTTTAAACATTATTTAAAAGGATCAGCAGGTAGATAAGAGATGCAAAGTTATGCAGCTGTTTAATTTTCAAAAAATTGAGCCGCTCTGCTCCTCAATTTCTTTTGTGCTTTCAATCTTTATGCTTTAAAAATTATTACAGTGCATGATTGAGCACATTTCAAACATATCCTTTGGCTTTTATGGAGTGAAACTTCCCTGCCTGCTTTGATGAAGTTATTGACAGATCTAAAATAAGCAGATTGCCACTTCCATCGTGATGGTGGAGTTTTGCACCAGTGCATTTGGAATCAGAGAAATCTACAGCAAAGGAAGGGATATTCAACCCAGCACCAAACAGGAGTTACCCATCCTGATCCAACTTTCCATTTCTGGGTCATATATCTGTAGGTTAAGTCATGCTGTGCATATTCAACCACTTGTTTATGTTCTCAAGGTTTATGCCTTAAATTCCCAATGCTTACCTCTCTCTGTGTGCAATTAAAATACTCCTCAACTCCCACTAATCTATCAACCAATTACTTTAAATCCATGCTGCTGGTTGTTAAAGTCAGAGAGGATGGAAACAGGCCCCATGGCTATTGACAAGTGTTAGCTAAATAGACCCTTCCTATTGTCTCTGTCTGGACCCCTCATCATTTCAACACCCCATAAATGTCCTTCTGCTTTCTCTGTTCCAAGTAAATCAACACCAGCCAATTTAATCTCTTCTCCTTGTTAAACTCTACAATCCTGGCAACATCCAAGCAAATCTTAAGTGTTAACACATCCTTCCTATGACCAGAACTGTTCAAAGTATTTTCCTGCTGGTCTAGCAATCTCTTTTTAAGCACTCTAGCATAATCTCCTTGCTCTCATTTCCCATGCCTCACTAAAATATAAAAGGAACCTTATGCCTCTCGTCCTTACATCACCTCCCTGCACTGCTACTTTTTGAAGGCTAATATTCAGAAACGTTTGATATTTTAAAATTGTATTTCTAAATATGTTTTATCCATAAAAATTCTAAAGTACGTAATACAGAACATTTTATTCCAGTTGCTTAACATTAGCATATCATCAGTTATCAGTCTCTTACAAACTTAAAGCAAATAGTTTATGGCGTTTTAATAGAAATTGCAATTAATTTGTGTGCAGAGGCAGAAGGGCCGGAACTGTGGCCTGTCTTTGTAAAGTCTTGGCAGTAGCTGCACCCACCCCCAACATGTCCCTTAGTGCATGGTCCCGCACCTTAGACCAAGCCAGTTTGAAGTACTTGAGCATAACGCCTTACTCAAGGAAACAGTGAGTTTTGGACAGACCAGAAGGCATCTTTCCAGCACAGGCTGCCATTTGTTTCACTCTATGCCCCTGACAACAGTCCGTGCAGTACTGAATCCTGTGTCATGCAGTTCTTTGGGATGACCCTCATCTAATACCACAGTGTCTTCTCCCAGACCCTACTGGTAAAGGTATATTCACTAGTTAGATGGCCAATGATCTCATTTCTACCACTACCATCGTGAGGGCAGCATTCTGCATGGACATAATGCTGATCACATATGAAAGATCCAATGCCAAGGGCCTTTTACAACTCCAACAAAGCAAGGTCTTGATAGTTGTTTGAAAGTTTTGATGAAGAGGTATTCTGCCAACTGAGCTTGACACTCTGCTTGGGAACCTCTCCCACCAGATTCACCATTTCCTCTTCCTGCAGGGCTCTGATGGATTTGTGATCAAGTGTGCCCTCCTGGATCAGGTGCTGTAGACAGGGGAGACGACGTGGAGTAGTCCAACTAAGAGGAACATTCTGAGGCAACATGGCCAGCCCCATCCTTCAAACTGGGGACTGAGAGAATCTCTATATGTTGTGATCCTTGCTGTTTGCATTACCAGAATCTATGCATAGCTTGATGCAGCCACACACAAAGGTTACCAGTCATCAGAAGAGGGGCCAGAATGGGTACATTATTCCCTGTTTTTCTGGAGGTGTACACATCGAGGTACTGCAAACTCACACCATGTTTCAGCAATAGATGGTGGAAACGATCTCAGGTGATTGCAGTTGTGAGGTTTGGGCCACACTTGCATTGAGTTGCAGTACCTGGTGACCAGGTTATTTTCTGTTATCGACAGTAAGAACTAAAAGGCTCAATTTCAAGGATTTGGCTATATGATCTACTTCAAATGCTTATAGTCCACTCTTGCTGTTAGTACCCTGGTCAAGTGCCCTTCACTCTGAGGTTGACCTGGCAACCAATCTGGATAATTTAGTTCTCCCATTAACATTATATTTTCAGGAAAAATTGACTGGTCCAAAAATGGACATTCAACCCCGTTGTTTCATTGTTGCTGCTCCCCTAGACTTTGATTGCAACCAAGCAGACTGAATCTTGGGATCTTGCAATGGTGACAAGAAACCTATTCCTTATTCCCTCCTCTATAAAGATCCTGGACCCTCACTCCAGTAACATGCAGTAGCACTTTCTGCTGTCTGATTCCCATCAATGAAAGCAGATTCAATAGGAAACGCGTGATGGTCCCTCCATCTATTCTGTCACCCATTTGTCAGGTGACCCAACATGAGGAGGCCATTCTATCTTTTGAGGTTGTTCTGCTCTTCATTTTGACCTTGACTAATTTGCTTCCCCCTCCCCATTCCATGAACCTGGCTTTGATTCATATCTTGACCTAACAAAACACTATTTGCTGCAGTTTTGTAACAGCACAGTGTTTTGAAGGAGTAGGTTCCAGATTTCCATCAACCTTTGCAGGAAACAAAATACTTGCTTATGACACAATTTTATGACCATGCTCTATATAGAGATCACAACCTTCATTTTCTGGAATCTCCTACTCATGGGAACAGCTACTCAGTAACTAATCTATGGACTCACTTTATCACTTTAAACAGGACAATTAAGTCACATCTCAACCATCCAAGCAGGTTATGAAAACTCTCAAAGGTTAACCATTGAAACAGAGTAACAAAACCCAGCAGCAAGTGAAGGAGAAAGTTCTTCAAGATCCTTATTTACAACAAAAGGGAAACAATGAGGGGTAGAAATTGTCTCAGGCTACAATTGCTACACCCAGAATACAACTGTAGTCAGGGCCAGCAAAAATTTGGAAGTGGACTACCACACAGTTGCTATTGTATTACAGGTTAAGAACGAAATTGGTATTGGTATTGGTTTATTATTGTCACTTGTATCGAGGTACAGTGAAAAGCTTGTCTTACAAACCGATCGTATAGGTCAATTCATTACACAGTGCAGTTACATTGAGTTAGTACAGAATGCATTGATGTAGTACAGGTAAACACAATAACGGAACAGAGTAAAGTGTCACAGCTACAGAGAAAGTGCAGTGCAATAAGGTGCAAGGTCACAACAAGGTATATCGTGAGGTCATAGTCCATCTCATTGGATAAGGGAACCGTTCAATAGTCTTATCACAGTGGGGTAGAAGCTGTCCTTAAGTCTGGTGGTACGTGCCCTCAGGCTCCTCTATCTTCTACCCGATGGAAGAGGAGGGAAGAGAGAATGTCCCGGGTGGGTGGGGTCTTTGATTATGCTGGATCAAAAATTAGAAATAAGAACAGAAAAAAGTTGCTAACATTAGCAGCTCGGGAATGTTCTGATGAAAGCTCACCAATCTGAAATGTTAAATCCGTTTTGCTCTCCAAAGATTCAGTTTGGTCTGCTGACTGCTTCCAGCATTGTCTGTTTTAATTTCATTATCTTCCAACAGCAATTTTACAAGAAGGGTATGACATTTGTTTTTACAGCAGCCCTATGCAGGTCTTAATGGTTGAGTGTGAGGGGATTAAATCAGGAATGCCAGGGAGATCAGTTGGCATCATAAATGGACATTCTGCACTTGCCATATGGTAAAAACTACATTTGCAGGTGTTTGTGACCTACGAAGCAATTAGCAAGGGTAACAGTCTCTGCAGGCTAGTGGCAGCTTGGAGATTTCTGCCATCTGCTATAAGGGCAACTACAAGTACACACTACATATAACAGGTACATAAAACTGTGCTCATCCAGGGCATTGGTAGGTATATTAAATCCTTGCCATTGATCCACAATATCTCCTGCTCCAACAGCACCTCAATTTAAAATTTCTCAGTTTTGTTTTCAAACTCTTCATGCCCTCAGTCCTCCCTATCTTTGCAATCTCCTCCAGATTTTACAACCCTCTGAGATCTCTGCATTCTTCTAATTCCTTTATCATCTCAGAATCTAATCACTCCAATATTTGAGACCGTGCCTTCAGTGCCTGCGTTCTAAGCTCTGAATTTCATTCCCCGAAACCTCCCCACTTCTCTGTCCTTTCTTCTTTATGGCACTCCTTAAAGCCTACTTCTTTGAGCAAGCTTCTGTCTTTATGTGGCTTAGTGTCAAAAATCTATTGATAATGGTTACACATCTCAGCATGTATTGCTACCACATAAATGCAAATTACTGCAGTTTTGACTCATGTACGCAGCAGAGGAATGGGCCCTCCGGTCTATGCCAGTGCTCAGCTTTCTGCCATTTTATCTCATAACTTTGACCCCTTAACTCTTAACCATTGATGATTAAGGCCACCTCCTACTTCAACCACATCTCCTTTCACGTAGAACTATCTTGTGCCCAGAGACCTGTCAAATGAGTTATAAATGGAATGTTTTTGCAGTTACTTTCCTACAGAATATTAGCAACAGCAGGCCTTAGCTGCCCCATATTTTCCATGGCAAAATGATAAAAGTTTGGGAAAATAACACATGCCATTTTCATGGTCCCTTGAAGTGGGTATTATGTCGTAAGTTGAAAGTGGTTTCACAGTTCAACTGAAGGCAACTTGCATGGGTGCTTTTCCTATAACCAAGGTTCAAATTAGTGGCATTCCTTCACTCGTTTGGGACAGCACTAGACAGGAGATGTTACAAAGGACATCCTGTTACTCAGATCACACCACAACATTTAAAACAGACGTCCCAAATACTTCCCTTTGTTCCACCCATCACCCTCCCCAACCTTCTCCGCTACTTAAACTAATTTTTTTCTCAGTTCTGACGGAGCATCTTTGACTTGAAGTGTTAACTGTTTCTCTTCCCATTGATGCCTCTTGTCCTCCTGAGTATCGCCAGCATTTTCTGTTTTTACTCCAGAAAACTTGAGAAGCGAGGGGTGCCTTATACCATGGTTTCATCATTGTCTCCAAAATCATCATCTTCTGCTACATTCATCACCACTTCACAATATACCAGCTGCCAACTGAGGAGGTTTGTCCCAGCCATGACTACAGTAAGGTATAGAAAGAGAGGTTTAATGATCTCTCCTCATCCCAAGAAATGCAAATCAGTGTCCTCTGCTTTAGCTCAGCCATTGTCCACTGCTGTCCTTTGCACTCTGATGTAAAAACTGAAAATAGTGTAAAACATCAGCAGCTTTGAGTTCTGATAAAAAGTATTTTGACTTGAAACGTTTACTCTGTTTCTCCTTCCACAGATGCTGCCAAACCAGCCAAGTATTTCCAGCATTTTTTTTGTTTTGATTTCAGACTTCCAGCACCTCCAGATTTTGACTTCCTTTGAATACTGATGTTGTATTCTATACCAGCATAAAGAAATTCTCTGGTCAAAGATCAAGTAAAATGAAACCTACACACTTGCCTATTTCCTGTTCAAATCTCATTGACCTGAAATGTTAACAGTTTCTCCACAGATGCTGCCTGACCTGCTGAGTATGCCCACAATGTTTTCAGTTCTTACTACCCTGCACTGAAGTTTTGCAGTTTTTGCTTTGTCCCAATGATTATGCTTTGTGTGATTAGTATGTATTATATGCATCTGTTTAATCTTAAACTGCTTCCACCCTCTACTGTGGCAGCTGGTGGGCCCTGCTTATTTCCTGCTGCTTCTACCAACGTTTTCCATGGGAAGAAGTGAATGTGCACTCTCTGCATGTCCTTGAGAGACGGAAAGGCTTTCACTGGCCCGCATTGGACCTGGACTGGTGCTGGATTCTCACACAGGGTGATTAATTTATGGATGTGTGGGGTATGATTTATAAACTGCAGTGAAGCCCTCACTCAATGCTGATTCCTTGGGGACTGCTGTAGCTGAGATGGTGCTTGCAACAGATGGTGCACATGATGCAGAGCCCCGTGGGCTTGTGCTGACATTCTGTGGCTCTTGGGTGTTGTCTATAAAATTGGAAAAAAGGAATGTGTGCACAAAATGCAAAACAAACCCTTCAACACCCTACATCACATTTCAAGAAAGTGTGTGTGTGTGTGTGTGTGTGTGTTTGCCTGACTGAAGTTTAAACATCTTGTCCTTATTTTCATATCCTTCCTCATTATTGCTTCGTTCTGTCTCTCCTAGCTCCAAAATTCCCTAGTCTCTCCACTTATCTAATTGCGGCTTTCAGAAAATCCTGAATTGAATTGCTCCAGCATTGGTGGCCCTGCTTTAGGCTGCCAAGGCTCTAGGCTTTGGAATTTCACCCCCCATATCCTCTTCACCTCTTGGGCTTTCTTTCCCCCTTTACTATGATCCTTAAAATTTATGTCTTTAAGCAACCTTTCAGTCATGATCGTTTGATAATGCTCCTGTGTCCTTCTCAGGTTTGGATGATTGTATTGACATCCTGGCTAGGACTTGAACCTGCTGACAGGTGGCAACCTTACTCCATACCAAAGCTGCTGCACTACACTACCATCATCTGTCTAACCTAATGGTGCCACACCCACTCTCTCTGAATCACACAGCGAAGCCTCACTCTACTGGGCCTTCTCCTTGCCCTATTCCTCATTTGGCATCTTTGCAACTGTCCCACAAAGCCTCACTCATTTTCTCTCCAATCTCCCTGTTCTCTCTCTTTTCCACTGTACCTTTTAAACTCAATCTCCAACTCAGCCCTCCTAGTCCTCTGTCCTCCAAATTGATCATCTTCCTGCTTGTCTTAATAAACCAGGTGAAGCTGCTTACAACCATTACATCCTATTTTCTCTTGCTCCCATGGCACCATTGCATCTTCACCCATTTAGAACATAGAAAACCTACAGCACAATTCAGGCCCTTCAGCCCACAAAGCTGTGCCGAACATGCCCCTACCTTAGAAATTAACTAGGCTTACCCATAGCCCTCTATTTTTCTAAGCTCCATGTACCTATCCAAACGCCTCTTAAAGGACCCTATCGTATCCACCTTCAAATCTTGTACCATGCTGGAAGAAAACAGATTTCTAGGTTGCATTGGGATACTGTGAAGTAGCTGAACACTCAAGTTCACTTTTATGATATTGCTTTTTTGGAGAGGTTGCTTTACAAACACTGACCACAATATTTTCCACATTGTAGTAGGAACTACACTTTAAAATTACTTCATTTGCTGTAACGCACTTTGGGACATCCTGTGATTGTGAAAGGCACTATACAAAAGTAAGCCTTTAGTCACATGTGCTAAACTTACAATTTAGTGGTAGGTCTGCAACATTGCAGCTTGGAGTTCCACTGAAGTCAACAGAGATTAATTCTGGAAACAGAATACAAAACACAGCTGCTAATGAATATTGTGTGTGTCTAATTCTTGTGGCTGAGGGTGAACCTTTACCCATTTCCTTCTCTCATTCAAAGTCACAGCCAAATAACTGACTGCAAGTTTGAGTATTTATGTCCTAGGTTTTGTGTTATTTTACTCCTATTTCACTATTTCCTGATCAAAGGTTTAAGATTCATTAAGGAACAGTTTACTGCAAGAGACCATTTCCCCTAAAACACTAATCTTTGTAATCTCAATGTAATATTTTCCGGGTGGTCCCCAATAAGAATTCAACACATATGCTCTTTTCTGAATAATTAACATTAATCATTCAGGGTCTTTCACAGAGTTCAGTTGGGTTCGTAAGGGGAATTCTGTTTTCCAAAGCTCTATTGATTTCCTTCCAGA
Organism: Pristis pectinata; assembly: GCF_009764475.1. Taxonomy (NCBI): domain Eukaryota; kingdom Metazoa; phylum Chordata; class Chondrichthyes; order Rhinopristiformes; family Pristidae; genus Pristis; species Pristis pectinata. The sequence goes on along the minus strand of NC_067409.1, from coordinate 98,175,433 downwards.
GCAAATACAATTTCACCTACTTGAGAAATTACTTATTTTTCTGGGTTCCTGCACTTTTCTCCTGTGAACTGGTGGGGATCAATAGGAATAACTTGCATTTCAAATTCCATTATTGAACCTGGAAAACTGTATAGTCTGACATTAACCGGAAGGCATGAGGCTGCATTTTGAAATATATTGCATCTGGTTATTCAATATTGTGGGCGTGTTGGAGATCAACAATTAGAATTGGTTGTGGCCTGATTCTCACACTAGGTAAGTTTATGAAGGGAAATGTGTTGTGTATGGGTTAGATGTTTCTCCATAAAATGGACTTCATTTCAGTTTTGTCCCAAGCATTATCGAGGCATCTGATCAAGGCATTTCGCAATCTAAGAAATGATTCAAAAAAGCTTCAGGAAATCTAGGATTAGAAATAGAAATGGAGATATATAGGAAAAAAACAGGAAACAAATTGGAAATATATAGGATAAAACCAGAAAATAAACAGGACATAACTTTCAGTCAGCTTTAACTAAACTTCTCTTTCTAATTGTCTTTGAAAGTGACATCAATCTTATCAACTGCTCACTGTTTTACACTTAACTAAAACCTTCCACACACAAAGTCTAGAAGAATAATTTGCAAAGTGTGTGGATAACGAAATGCAATAAGAAAGCAGAATCAGGAAGCTGAAATCGTGATTGATTGTAAAAAGGGGGAGGGGGAGTGCGGGCTAATCATGAATGATGTAATGTTGTCAGTTTGGAGCAGGGGTTTTTCCAGATGTGAAACTAAAAGTTCACAATCTCTATCTGCAGTACCCAGACCTTATCTAATCCTTGGAAACCTTATTGGGTATAAAACAACTTTCCAGCATTCACACAAAACTTGACCTGCCAGCTAAACTGATGATAATGGCTGATTTACTTAACTAATTAGACTATCTCATTGGGAATGTTTATCCTAGTTGGATCAGCACTTCTGCTCATAAAGTAGGTCTAGATTTGTTTGATGTCCCAGGCTGTGCTTTGAAATGTTGACATAAACAGATTAGTGAACCATAGAATACAGACATCAAGTTATTTTGATTTCTGAGTAATTATAACATGATGTTTTCAGAAGGATTTTATTAATGAGGCAGTAAAAAGTCAAATGATGTGGAAACTGTCTTAAAATGGAGGATTTAATTTGGAAGAATTCCTGTTGTACCAATCCAGTTTTCAAGTGATCCAGCTTTAGTTCAGTTTGAAAATCTGAATTTATGGTAATTCACAACCTAAAGATCTGCAAAAATCCAGTTACTCCAAGAGTCTTGTTATTTGTGTAGGAAGTATGTGCTAATATAATTTATTTTAACTCCTTTTAGCGTCTATTTTCCTTTATTGGGTTAAGCTTTATACTTTTGTGGTAGACGATCTGCTCTGAAGATGTACAAAGCTCCATGAGTGACAGGTTTAACTGACATAACCCAGTGGAAGTTGTATTTGCATGTACATGTCCCCCAGCCTAACACTATTCTGGGATTTACACTGCCACACTGGATTATAGCATGGCAGCACAATGTCCACTAACCCTGATCTTCCCCTGACCTCACATCTGTGCTCCGCAAAAATTTGTCACGTCCATGTGTTCCACAAGTTTTGTGAGGGAGATTATCATCTGGAGATACAGAAGACATTGGACACTTGCATTATTGAGTCCATATACCCCGTGATGAAGAACGTGGGACAAGACAGTGGTGCAGCCAGCAGAGATGCTGCCTTACAGCACCTGTGACCCTTGATCAATTCTGAGCCTCCACCACTGTCTTTGAGTCAAGTTTCCACATGCTCCCTGTGACCGCGGTGGGTTCCCTCCAGGTGTTCGGGATTTCTTCCACATCCCAAAGATCTGTGGGTTGCTTGGTTAATTGACTGCTGTAAATTGCCTCCAGTGTGTAGGTGAGTGGAGGATCTGTGGGGAATTGATGGCAATGTGAGGGGTAAATTAGTGGAGGGATAGGATTTCTCTGTAATCTGGCATAGATTTGGTGGGCTGAATGGCCTTCTATGTCACAAGGAAATGCCTCATTAAATTAAATGTGAAAACCCACAGAAGTCCATATGACAGGATAGTGAATTTGAGGAAAGAATTAGCAAATTTCATCTACACAAACGATGGGGTATTTTCCACCTAAAATGGATTGCAGTTCCTGAACAGAAATGTGTTTTCGTGCTTACAGTTTAGTACACTGGGCTGTAGTGAGAGCTTCGTTTTGCAGCAGGATGCCAGTTTAAAAAATGTTTTTACTAATGAGCCTACTAGGTTTGCACCTCACACCTGATCTCTGTGGCAACAGTTGTTTCCAGTGCTATGTCCTTCACTAAGCAGGCTGCACCAAAATTTGCTCCAGCTCTTCCGCAGGCATAAGGTGGCCTCACCTAATGGAGCTAAACGCAAAGGCAATTGGTAAATGATGGGAGAAACATGGATCCATGCCTTGCCCATGCCTGCTCAGAACTGAGAAGGAGCATTCAGGATGGTGTTGAAAATCTCAAGTCCATGCATCAGGAGCACATCAAAACCCCAGGTAAATGACAGAAGGAGCGCACCACCTCACACACTACCACCCGCCTGGTCCACCATGCAACTCTGTGGAAGAGTCTGGGGTTCCCACATTGTCCTCATCAATCAACTCAGAATGTACAGAACTGGAGAGGAAGCAATTCATCCTTGACCCTGAGGAACTGTCTAAGAAAGGCAAAGTGATAATCAGACGGTCAGAATAGATTCCTTGTGGGAAAAAAAAAGCTATTTCCATTTAAAATAATTTGGATGAAAATAGCTCCTTTACATTTTCTGGTTGGAATTGATATAAATGGACAATAATGCTTAAAAGCAAACTTCTGCTTTTAATTTTCTATTTCTGAAAATCATTAGCGTTGTGTATTGATCAACAAGATGTTTATTTCTCCATTTCACACTGGAACATCCTGCTTCTCCAACTCATTGATTCCTTGTTGTTGTTTCATGGCATGATTTGTTTGAGAATTGTACAATTCACAGTAAGATTATTGTTAAAACGATGTGTGATAGAACCGGGGATATTTCACTGCAGAGTGATACCATACCTTTGTGGGGTGAAAGTGAAGTCACTTATGTTTAGTTTTCATGAAGCACAGACGGTGTCTGGTAGTAGAAAAATCTGTCCCCTGTCACTAGTGCTAAACATGCAATATCGTAGTGGCTGCACATTTCACCGAGTTTCCAGATTTTGATTCAATGGACCAAATCAAGCTGACTGACTGCCAACAGTTCTGTGGGGAATTGCAGGCCGTCAGCCATTCAAGGCTCAGCTCGCTTTGAGCTTCTGCGCTTGCCAGGCCGGCACAGCTGACCTCCAGCTCTGTGGCTGGACTCAGCACTGAGGCCAGCAACAGAGCCCTAATGGGCTGGTGAGGAAGGCTGGACCATTCTTGCCTACGAGCTTTCTGCAAGGGCTGGTTGGTGTTTGGAAGGCAACTCTGTTCAAGTAAATGGGTTCATGGATCCTGCAGATAAAAGGAAGTGTGGGTTAAGTGAATTACTTTCACGCTTTTAACTAAGTGTATTTTTTCATGTTTTCAATTTTAAAAAATAAAGTATTTTTGTTTTTATTATATAAATATATTCAAATACTTTTGTTTTAATGTCCCTGACCACTGGTGACATTTAAAAACAGTTCAAAAGCCTTTGTCAGCAGAGGGCCAAGATCACTCAGAGCCTGCTCCACCTTGGAGGAAGTCTCTTCGCTAGTTCACATTCAGAAAAGATGTGCAGCTGGGCTGGTACAACAGACAGCAAAGCAGGCAGCAGACTGGGTCCAGCATGAACTGGCACATTGACTTCAACGGAACGGAGTATCAGAAACAGTACATTATGTAACTGCTGCCGTAATACATTCGAGCTATGAGCATTAGAGGATACATTTTAGAATCTGTTCTGAACGGGCATCTGTGTGAATTGATGGCTGGAATCCAGAAACACAACTGCCAATCACAAAAAAGAGGCTATGATGCAAAAAGTTATACTTGATAACTTACTGGAGAAAGAATGAGAATCAGAAAGGCACTTTGAGCAATCACTGTGCTAACAAATTAGACACAGGCATCGGCAGGTGTGATAATATGCTATCACAAAGACTGAATGTACTCTGCCAAGACAGTAAAGCTTACCTAATGAGGTTACGAGATGCATCGGGATCCTGGGCGGTTACTGTGCCAATGATAGTCCCCACATCAACATCTTCATACACCTCCAGCATGTAAAAGGGTCTGCTGAACACTGGTGGCTCATTCACATCCTCAACTGTAATTCTTACTGTGGCCGTATCTTTGTATGGACCCAAGTAGAGAAATCGAGCATCAAGGTGACTGTTCTGTGCCTCTACCTTCAAGGTGTAGCTTTTCTTGCTCTCATAGTCCAACATCTGAATTCGGAAAAACAAAACCTTGTTTAATATGATGGGGAAAAAAAATGGAGAAATATTACGAGGTTAAGCTAATGAACACGTCTCCACCTGTCTCACAAGAATGACACCTTCTTGTGAAGCCTCATCTGTGATGATGTCAAACATATTCATCCCATCACCATCAATGATACGATAATTAACTTCTGCATTCTCTCCAATATCTGCATCAAATGCTTTAATTCTGCCAACGGTTGTACCTTCTTGGGAAGATTCTTGTACACTCATTTGGTATATGCCTGCAGAGATAAGAAATGCCTTCAGCTGATGTCGTAGGGCTAGGGCATATGTAATAAGACTTCAGTACCCCTTTCATGAACAAAGGTTTAACATGAAATGGCTAACTTACAGGAAAAAACCCAATTCAATCAAATATAAAAGCAACTTGAGAATGCAATGAAAGTTTAACAGTAGAACACAACTGACCCTTTTACCAAATCATCTGAAAACTCTTCAATTGGTCAACCTCTCTGACTCAGTGAGGAATATCAATCAAGTGTGAGAAGAGGTCAAAACATGTCTTGGAACAAAGATTCCCTTCTAACCAGATCTTTAGGAAAGGATGTGCAGACCAAGTTTGGTTCATGCCAAGATCAAGCTGAACTTCATCTGAAGAGATTTTTTAGTTCTCCTTTGACTGCATTCACAGTCATATTTAAACATTATTGCTGTTTCTGCAAGTATACTTCGAAAGGTTTTTGATGATTTTTGTCTGATTCTGCTTACTAATTTTAGTAAAAAAAAGGTTTCAGTAGAAATGCATTAACTATTATGCACATTTTATGTACTCAATTTTATTATGTCAATTAATTCCAGTTATTTGGTAAATGTAGTTTTTTGTCTTCCATTTATTTGTTATTTATAGTGTGAAACTCAAATAATTGGAAGAGTCAATCATTTGTGGAAAAAAACAGCATTGAAAAGGGCAATTACCTTTGTTCAAGTTAGCATAACAGAATACTAATGGAGAATATGCTATCTTCATATTATTTTATTTCATATTTTTAAACTCTTGAAAATACCAAATCAGTCATGCTTTAATTCGTAAATGTTAAAAGTACATATATGTATAGTATTAAATTGTGCTTACTTTGTGGAAATCTCGGAGGATTGTCATTTACATCAGTGAGTGTAATGTTCACAGATGTTGTCCCTGATAATCCCCCCATCTGTCCTCCCATGTCCTTTGCCTGGATGATCACTTGATACTGTTCCTTTGCTTCTCTGTCCATGTTTGGTAAAGCTGTTCGAATAATACCTAGATAAGTCCACAAACACAAAAACAAATTAGTCAGAGTGTCAGAATATTAGTAAAGCAGCAAGCATGGACCATATTCTTGGCCAGTTCCCAGCTCGGTCAATCAATGAAATCTGACAGCATTTCACTTTGTCTTTAAAACTGCTAAGCGTTCTTAATTACCTGTAGCATGGAAGAATATAACTAGGGAGAAAGTAGTTGTCAGAGGTTTAGTTGGTAAATGTGCATGATAGTTTAAGAACATGAGAAAATAGGAGCAGGTGTAGGCCACTTGGTCCCTCAAGTCTGCTCCGCTCTTCAATATAATCATGGCTGATCTGCCCCAGACCTCATCTCCTCTTCTGTACCAGTTTCCTTGAACTTGCAAACATTTTCTTTAAAGATCCCAGTGATGTAGCCATAAAATCAACCCAATATGAAACCGAGCCATTTAGAGGGAGGGATGTCAGGTTTGACAATAATGCGTACATCAGTTGATCTTGTTAAGGATATTGTGATTGATTTCAGCAATTTTTTGGCTACGAAGAGGGAAACAAAACCAGCTAAAGAGGCTATTCCACATTTTTAAGAATGTATAATTAACAGAATGTAACCACTACTGGCATTGCTAGTATTGATAGGTCACTTTCAGGACTTTGAGGCATACATGGAATGAGCAATACTGTGAATTGCTCAGGTGGAAATTCATCTACATGAAACATTAACTCTGTTTCTTTCAACAAAGATGCTGCCCAATTTGGTGAGATTTTCTGTTCTTTTATTCTGTTTCTCCTTTCTGTTTTATTTCTGACTTCCAGGATCTGCTGCATTTTGCTTTTGGAAAATGATTGTTGTTTTGCCTCTAATTTTCCTCGACATTACCAGACATGAAACCACGGGCAACATCTCCTCGAGTTCCCACGGCACCATGGCAATGCCAGTGCTGTGAAATCCACAGTCCTTTACCCTCATCGTTTGCATTCAGACATGGAATTTGAATGGGGGTGATGTCACAGAGCAGCTGGAACCTTTAAGAACAGCAAGAGTCAGTATCTTCAGGAGAAGAGAAAAACAGAACCTCTTTACCCCTTTCTCCTCCAATACAAAAAGGGTATCATGAAAATTAAGGCAGAGATGCAAGAGACTGCAGAAGCTTGAATCTGGAGCAAAAAAAAACTGCTGGCTGAACCCAATGGGTCAAACAGCATCCGTGGAGGCAAAGGGATGGTCAACTTTTCAGGTCATGACCCTGCATCAGTGAAAATCAAACTTCAAATGTTTCATTCCTTGTGCAATCAACTTCTCAAAAGTATTAATTTAGAAGATTGGTGGTTGCTTGGCAGTGGAACATGCTTAAAGCTGGCACTAGCCTAATTTGTTGTCAAGTTGTTCCTTCACAGTGTGAATCCACTAACTAATTCTAGGTAACACATCCATATTGAATCATAACTGTAATGACAAGGTAGCTACAGGAAAGCTAATTCATCCCATCATAAACTGTCTTCCCAAAGATTTTCCAACGGAACCTGTCATTGTCACTTTCTATTGTTTCTGAAATGGTTCCAAACTTCTAGTGTCCACCATTCCATCTCTATATTTATTTGTCATGTCGCTCACAAACTACAGAATGCTGCAGTACAGAGGGATCTGCCTGTCTTCAGACATGAATTACAGAAAGTGTGTTGGTGCAGCAAGTAATTCAGGTAAAAAGAGTGTTAGCTTTTATTGTAAAGAGGATGGGGCATAAAATAGAGAAACCATTGTACATCTGAACGGGCCATTAGTGAGATGACAACTGGAGTACTGCACAAAGTTTTCATCTCTGCATTGAAGACAGTTCAAAGAATGTTCACGAGGTTGATTTCTGAGTTAAAGATGTTGTCTTAAGAGAAAAAAAAATTGAGGAAGTCAGCCATATTCATTGGAAATTGGAAGATGGAGATGTGATCTCATCTCATTGAAACATAAGATTCTGTGAGAACATGACAAAGATGTTTCCCCTTGTGGGGGACTCTAGAGCTGGGGGGCACAATTTCAGAAGAAGTGGTCACGTACTAAGACAGAGATGAGGAGGGAATTTCTTTTGTCAGAGGGTCATTAATCTTTGGAATTCTCTGCACCAGAACACTATGGAGACTAAATCTCTGTATATATTGAAGGATGAGATGAAGAGATTTTTAGTCTATGGAGGGAGGGGTGAAGGGTTAGGGGAATAGGAAAGTGGAGCTGGGGCCAATTACAGATTAAATATGATCATGTTGAATGACAAAAATAGCTTGAGGGGCCATAAGGCTACTCCTGCCTCTCTTTATTATTATCTGCCATTCTTTGGGCTATTTTTACTTCATTCCATATTACAAAACATTGATCATATGTGTGTGGCATCTTTTTCACTTCTGATTGTTATTTTCACTGATTTCACTCCTACTAAATTGTGTAGTCTGTTTGCTACCATAGCCTCGAGTTCCAACATTATGTCAAATGTATTCTGTATTCACGTTACAGATTTGCTCCCCTCTTGTGCTTCCCCCAACCCTCGTAACTACTTTTATTTTGGCCTCTGGTTTGGCCAAGTCTCTCTGAATCTCCGTATCCACACCTGCCGCTTGAATGGTCTCTACCCTGCAATCAGTCTTGTCTCGGCTTCCTAATTCCAACTGATGTCCTCTGTTAATCATTACTTAGCTTGATGTTCTTTTTTACACTTTGCTGCATCCTTTTCCTTTCTATTCATTTACACTCTTAATAAATTTGTTTCTGACTGCACTTCTTTTGGATACCCTCAACCCCACCCCTATTGCAGCCTCTGATATCTGCTCTTCCAGGTCTTTAAAAATGACCTGAGTTTTATCCTGCATATTTCAAACAGCATAAAAAATCTAAGAAATTTCCAAAAGTTAAAATGCACACTGCAAAGCAACAGAGCACCTCTTAATGTGCTTGACTGGAACATTTACTGTAATAGACTGGTGGAAGATTTCAAGACCAATTTAAATTAAGTGAGAAGAATAATACAACAGTTCACCTGCTACTTGTGGATCAACAGCCTTTCTTGGTGAAAAAGCAGAAGGATATTAAAATGCTTAGTTAGGGAATGTGATTGGAATCACATAGTGCAAATAGCTTGGAGGGAATTTTGACCATTTTTCCTGTAAAACAGCTGGATTTCAGGTGCAGAAGAAGCAAAAATATTATTCTGAAATTTGGTCCCATCTTGCCCCCAGCTGGATTGGAAGGCTGGCCAGCCTACTAACCAACTCACAGGAGGTCCAGTGGTAATTTAGTCATCATAAAGGGACTACATAATTTAGAACTGAGCAGTGGATGGCCAGGTTTCCTGCACAACCAGAGAGGCAGTAAGGGAGTTCTGGATACAGGAGGTAAGCATCCTTTTCACCCACTTGCTGGATCCAATTCAGCTACCTCAACTATCCTGTGCAGTTGGACACCCAACCCTCAACCCTCCAATTGCACCCACAAAAATTTTCCTCTCATAAACGTTCCACTCTGCCTGCAAACCATGTTGATCTTGCCAGAGGTGTCCAGTTGGCCACAACCCCCTCAACCTTTCTAATCACTCTTTCCTCTCTGCTCCATGCCTTAGATGTGACTTAGTGTCAAAGGCTACCTGCTTACCAGCCAGCATGCCTCGTAATCTGTTTGGCTACGTGCAGGAACAAAGAGACCTCCACTCCATTTGGCAGGACCTTAGAGCATACAGCACAGTACAGGCCCTTCGGCTCACGATGTTGTGCTGACATTTATCCTGCTCTAATATCTATCTAACCCTTCCTTCCCACATAGCTCTCCATTTCTCTATCATTCATGTGGCTATCTAAGAGTCTCTTAAATGTCCCTAATGTATCTGCCCCCACAACCTCTGCCGGCAGTGTGTTCCACGCACCCACCACACTCTGTAAAAAACTTTCATCTGACATCCCCCTTACATCCCCCCTCCTTAGGAAACACTTTCCTCAACAAATAGATCTATCTCATAGAGAACAAGTGAAGGCTCATTTGCTTATGAAGATTACTCAGAATCTCCAAGGAGATGACTGGAATAGTCTCGGAATTTTGGCACCCTTCTGTGCAGAGACCACAAGGACTCATTTAAAACAGCATTTTGCTTTGAGTGTTTTCCACTGGTACATGATTACCTGAATGCACACACAAATATGAAGATTATTTTTTTCCATCAACAGTGACTTCTAATTTCTTTTCCCTCCCAAATACACTCTTTTCAGCATAATAACAAGCAACAAAACAAATTTTCTGACAAGCTTTTTAGATGTGTGTATTTTTACAAAAGAATATAGATTATCAGAGTTTAGAATATTTCTCATCATTTTTAATGAAGCTATGATCTGATTTCTATCTCCCTGCTTGGATTAGTAAGTCCAATGGGGCAATCTGACTAAGAACAGCTGTCATTTTTAATATGTTTTCAATTTTATGATTGCACGACTCCTTTAGTACTCACCCTTTCATGCATTTACTTGGCAGCTTTGCTACATGACTGAAACATAGAGTTGCACCATAACTGTACTGCTCAACCATCCAGAAATGGCTTTGCTTTATGGACAAGGGTGGATTAGACCAGTTTATATTGGGCAGACAATTACATAATCAACTTATGCAGATGGCTGGACATCATCTGGGGAAAAATACTGCTTTTCCCTCTCTCTGGAGCCAACTTCAGGTACTCCAGTTGCATAAGGCCCTGGTGAGACCTTCAAGCTCCTCCAATTCTGGGCTCTTGCATATGGTCAAATTAAAGCAGTGCACAATCAGTTCTGGAATTCCCTCTTTGTTTTTTTTTTGGCTTTCTCACCTCTCTTAAGATGCTTCTTAAAACTTTTTTCTCAGACCAAGCTTGTGACCACCTCCTTAATACATCTTCATGCTTCGGTGTCAGTCTTTAATGATGCTAGTGTGAAGTAACAGCATTGCTTCCTCTCTGACTATTAGCACAGGTGTACCCCAAGGCTGTGTGCTTAGCCCCCTGCTCTACTGTCTTGGCACCCACGAATGTGTGGCTAAGCAGAGCTCCAATACCATCTGCAAGTTTGCCGATGACACAACTGTTGTTGGCCGAATCATGGGTGGTGATGAATCAGCGTACAGGAGTGAGATAGAACATCTGGTTGAGTGGTGCTGCAATAACAACCTCATGCTTAACATAGACAAAACCAAGGAGCTCATCGTTGACGTCAGAACGGGGAAGTCGGGAGGCCACGTGCCAGTTCTCATTGGCGGGTCAGAGATGAAGACAGGAAGCAGCTTCAAATTCCTGGGTGTTAACGTCTCAGATGACTTGTCCTTGGCCCAGGACATAAATGCAACAATGAAGAAAGTGCACCAGTGCCTCGAATTTCTTCAAAGCTTAAGGAGATTTGGCATGTCACCAAATACTATAACAAACATCTACAGATGCACCATTGAAAGTATCCTGACTATTTGTATCATGGCCTGGTACGGCAATTTCAATGCACAGGAACACAATAGGCTGCAGAGAGTAGTGGACACAGCCCGGTCCATCATGGACACAGCTCTCTCCACCACTGACAGCATCTACAGGAGGCACTGCCTGAAGAAGGTGGCATCTATCATCAACAACCCCCACCATCTGGGTCACGCCATCTTCTCGCTGCTATCGTCAGGCAAGAGGTACAGAAGCTTGAAGTCCCACACCACCAGGTTCGGGAACAGCTTCTTTCCTACAACCATCAGGTTCTTGTACTGATCTGCACAACCTTAACCCTCCCTCAGCAATGGAACACTACGGACCACCTATTGTACTACTATGGACTTGTCTCTGATTGTGTCTTTTTTTTGCACCAAGGTCTTGTTTTTGAACAGTTTTTCTTCTCTCTCTCTTTACTGTCTAGTACTATTTATGTATAATTTATGTGTAATATGTGTGTAATTTATATTCTATGTGTTGTCTGTACCTACGTGCCTGTGATGCTGCTGCAAGCAAGTTTTCATCATACCTGTACTTCACTTTCCTTGGGCTCATGACAATAAACTCAACTTGACATGAAGTGGATTGGTAAGGTTTACTGCATTAAAGGTGCTTTGTAAATATAATTTGTGGTATTGCTACAGCGCATGACAAATGTTGTGTGCCAATGCAGTTTAAATTAACTTAAAAGTGTTCCAGATTGCAAAGTGGTTTATATTGTTACTAAGATTATCTGTATAACTAATATTAGATTAATTAATTTTCCTTGTGTATCAAGAAACTAAGTGAACATATGGACACTTGGTCTTCACCTCTCCACAGAATATATTTAAAAAAACATGAAAATATTTTGAGTTTATCAAATTATGATCTTGCATTTTAATCTTGTTCACACTTCCATACTGGTGAATTTTAACACAAATCAAATTTGCCACCCAACAAACTACAAAAGTAAAAGTAAGTGTGGGCTGAGAGGAAGATGGAGAGAGGATTCAGGTCGATATAGATTGGTTAAGAGGACGGGTAAGGTCGTGGCAGATGGAGTATATAGTGAAAGAAAAACAAGGTCATCCACTTTGAAAGATTACATACTTTTCAAATGGTGAGAGATTGAAAGTTATTGGTATTCAGAACGATCTGGGTGCCTTTGTACATGAATCATTTAAAGTTAATATGCAAACATAGCAAGCAATTAGGAAGGTATATTAGCCTTTACTGCAAGAGGAATTCAGTACAAGAGTCAAGATATCTTGCTCCAACTGTATAGAGTCATGGGGTTGCACACCATAGAAACAGGCTCGTCAGCCCACCATGCCTATCCTAACCATCATGCTTATTGTTACCTATCCCACTTGCCTGCATTAATTCCATATCCCTCGGTGCCTTGCTCATTGAAGTATTTGTCCAGATGCCTCTTCAACGTTGTTAATGTCCACCACCTCCTCCGGCAGTTCATTCCGAATTCCAGCTACTCTTTGTGTGAAAAATTTACTTCTAATAGGACCCTGGTGAGACCACATTTGGAATACTATGGACAGCTCTGATCTCCCTGCCTCAGGAAGGATATACTTGCAAAAGAGAGGGTGCAGTGAAGGATCACTGGATTGTTTCTTGGAACGGCAGATTTGTTGTACGAGGAGAGAGGAAGCACATTGAGTCTAGGGTTCAGAAGAAAGAAAGCTGATCTCTTTGAAACATACAGGATTCTTAAGAGGCTTGACAGGGTCAATGTGGATTTTGGTGTTGTCTCTGGCTGGTGAGTCTGATCCTGGGGATCACAGTCTCAAATTAAAGGGTTAGCCATTCAGGACAGAAATGAGGAGACATGTCTTCACTCAGATGATAGCAATACTTTGGCGTTCTCTATCCAACAGGTCCGTGGAGGCTCATTTGTTGAGCACTACCAAAAGGGAGATAGATAATTTCTGGATACTAATGGAATGAAGGGAGATTGGGTTAGTGCAGGAGGTGACATTGAGGTAAAAGATTTGCTGTGATCTTATTGGATGTTGGAACAAGCACGAGGACACAAACAGGCTACCCTTGTCTCTATTACTTGTACTCTAACAGTCAAATGTGGTTGATTGGATTGGTACTTTAGTCTTAAACCCAGTTATCTATGTAGAGTTAATGCTGAATTATCATCTCGAGGTTTCAAGTTTTTTTTTGGTACGTATTAATTAATAAAGTCTTGCAATGTTATCAGCAATCAAATGGAAAATGCAGTCTTCAACGCTGTGGTAAATACTTCTCATCTCTCCGTGACTAACACTTGATGAAGTGAATGGTGTCTAAAGCTGCAAAGCAGCTCGTCTAAATACAACCGAAATGACCTCAAGCAATCACATTATAGTTCTGTAAATGTACCATTTCTCTGCCCATTTTAGACTAATCCAATGTATTTTGTGCATAAAATCCCATTAGCGTTGGAATAGTTGAAGCTGTGGAATTACTGAAAGATTAGAATAGTGAAGAGAGGCATTCCAGATTTGTATTACAGAGCTTCACATATATTATATTCTCAGGCATGTAACTATCATAATACTTGAAAGGTGATGCCGGTTACAAAGATCACCAACCCCTTGTGACCTCCGACATTTCAAGTATGTAGGACACACAATGTAAAAGGTGACATTGGAGGTGATGTATCCACCAAGAAGGCAGGGCCATCTGTGCAGAAGCCATTTGTCATTCACAGGGCTCACATATCTACCTGAAATTCCTAACGGATTCTTCCATCACCAAAATAGCCTGTCCTTTTTTTTCCAGAAGCCAGCTTTTTTATCACAACAGCAACATTTCATCGTCTTAAGTGAATACAGGGGAATAAAATTCCATTCACACCAATGCAAACTCTCCCCGGAGCTGTACAGAAATGAAGTATTTAGTCCAACATGTGTTGTAAATTCAGCTAAATTATTAAGAAGATAATTCAAGAAGGAAAGTCTCTGACCTGTGTCTGACTCGACTGAAAAGTAGGGCTGGCCTTGTAAAATACTGTAGACCACCCTGGCACTGTATCCGTAGGTGGGATCATCAGCATCTGTAGCAATGACTTGAATTACAGATGTACCTGTAAGAAACCAAAAGAAATCACAAACCAGTTCAGCAAGTCTTATTCTGATAAATTTCGTTAACATTAGTCCAAACTCTTCATTTACTTTCAAATGCTTGCTTTCTGAGTGTTGTTGATAATTATAAGCTTTTACATAATTTAGTGGACAGTGTGGACAATGTTGGAAATGATAAACATTTTAAGTTAGCTTTGCTTTTGAAGCACTTTGGAAAGAGAAAGATCTGGGAAATGTGGATGAGGGGATTGCACGAAATTCATCTTTGTTCAGTGTTACTAAATATATGTGAGGGTGCCAGCTTCCCGATGAACTCACATTGCACGTCTTCACCGCAGTCAATGGAAACAGATGTGTGGACGTGAGTATAATGGGTGACTCTGGCATACATTTACTTCACTCAACCATAGACAAATTTCTTCCTTTCTTTAATCTAATCATTTCGGTTTTGCAACTTTTTTCCCCCCTTTGGTACCTTCGATAAATAATTTGCGTTATTTTACAGACCAAGAGTTAATTATTCATATTTCAGCCACTGATTTAAATTCAGATATCTCAAACCAAAAAACCCTGTGCGTGATAAATTGGATGCATAATTCCAGTTGACTAGGGGGTGGTAACTTCTTCTTGGAACTTAGAATTCAAGGAAAGGAATGACTTTTAACATACGCATCCCATTCTGGCAACGTGTATTGTACTCCTGTCTCCAAACTCCATCAAATGCAATGTTTGGAGAGATCCATGCTTGTTTTCACATAGTCCCAGTTCTGATGAAAGTTTATTGACCTAAGATGCTAACTCTGTTTCTTTCTCCCCAGATTCTGCTTGAACTGCTGAACATTTCCAGCATTATTTCAGATTTCCAACATCTGCAGTATTTTATTTCTTTTTAAAAAATTCTTTTATCAATGATTTTTTAAATAAATTAATAATAATTTCATGGGTTTGTAAACTGAATTATCATTTTAAGTCTTTTATATTTTGAATTATTTTCATAATAATTCATTTCCTGTACAACTTTTGCCAAGTGTATCTGACCATCAGAGCTGTCTGAAGGCTTCAGAGTAGCCCACAGAGAGGGCCTCAGTCCCTGACACCTGCAGCTCGGGCACCACCACTCGCCTGCTAATGCTTTGTGGAAAGTTACAACAGTTCCACACAACGTTAGGAGCTGTGCAATCGCAAATATTTAACCCAGCCACAAAATTGCAACCACAAGGCATGGGTCCAGATCAGAGTACGCTGGACACGCTTCATGTGGTTCACTAATCATGGCTTTGTTTTCCAAAGTTGTGAACAAATTCCCTTTGACCAAACTCTGTTGGGTTTGAGCTGCAATGGCAAAAGTGGACTCTACTGCACAGATTGAGAACAGATCAACCATGACGCAAGCCCGATTTTCATGCTGTGCCTTCAGGTTAATGTTGCTGCTGCTGTGGTGAGATGCAGACAATGTAGTATATGGTTAGAACTGTCCTCTCAGCAAACTCAGTGGAATCACAACAGCAGCAAATGACGGAGCTTCCATCAGGGTGCTGTGGATATATTATGCCATCACAATCTTAGGATTCCCATCTGTATGGGGAGTGACAGGTCTTTAACTGAGACACAAAGTGGGCTTTACTTCCCACTGACTTCTTTGGGAAAGCAAATCAGTCCGGGTGTCGATTCTACTCTCAGGTTCCAAATGAGCTATCTAGATTCATGAGCAGAAATCAAACAAGGGGGACACATTGAACAGCACAAGCTCATGTGTAATGACAGCAGCAAACTTCCAAGGTTTTTCAATCTGTAATCTGCTCCACTAGTAGTCAGTATGGAGAGGCTCTTTATCAACAGTGTAATATGCTTCAGTGATTGCTCTCCATTCAATTTGACTCAGAACCACCCTCAATCCCACACTTGTTGTGATGATTCACATCTCCCTCTGCATCTAAGGTCAGAGCTTATGCATGTCCCATTTGCCTTTGATTTGCCTGGAATGCATATTAACAGCTCAATCTTTTCTCTTAATGGTCTCATTTTCATGTGAATGATCCACAGATGGATGCTGTTTGATTTCCAGATGAAGTTTTCCCCCGCTCAATTAAAGCATTCACACTGTTAGGAGGCAGAAAATAAAAGCCACCCCCTGATACACCAGAGCTGGGTGGTCATATTAGATCTATCTCAGCTTTAGCTGCTAATCTTCTACAGAGCATGATGCTTCCTTCTCTATTGGTACAAAAACAACTTCTTTTGGTCTTAATCCATACACTGTAACAATATCATGAATTTGTAACAAAATAACAGACAGCTAACCAAGTGAGTGAATCAAATGCACCTCTCTGCTGAAATTATAAATTATTTTGTCCACAGTTCTGCTTAACAACTGAAATTTGTTAAGCTCCTAAATAAATTCAATGGCTTATCAAATACAATACAAATTTCATATTTTCTGACAATATGCATATTCTGTTTCAGCATCTCTGTTTTTTTAAATTATAGGGACACCTTGAAATAAATAAATCAATACTAACTTCAACAAAGTTATGACTGTGTGAAAAATAAATTAATTTTAAGTTGTACCATATCATTTTCTTATTGTCAAAAGCCATTTGCCTTATTTGTTCCACCTTTTCTTCCACAGGATTCAAAAATACACCATGAACTAATCTTTTGAATGCTTTTCTCTGAAAGATCTTCACTTCTGTACAATTATCTGTGCATTACTCCAGTTTTATCTCAGAACAATAAAGACAAGAGACAGAGAAACAAAAACTGCTGCTTATAAATAACAACACTTTTTTTTAAGTGAAAAACTTTTCTTTCTTCCTCTTCAGTTTAGCTTTGTTCCCGATTTTTAAAAAATCATCCTCTGTCCAGCTGAAATTGATTCAGTGGCACCCAGAGAATTCTTCTGAATGAGGTATCCAGACACTAACACAGCAACAAGCAGAAAATGAGTAGCAGCGAATTGATAGCTTGTTATGCATCCTGTACTATTTTCCTTCAGTGAAAAGGAAAGTTGTCCCCAGGAATACACAGCTGGAGAAAGTGAGAGGGACAGAGATCATGAGTGTAAAACAAGAGTAAGAGGCATTGATTCTGTTGTGGCTCTGTTGACATCAGGTTGTGCCAATGCTCCTTACGGTCAGTGAAGAATTTTTCAAGTTCACCCTGCTGTAAAGTAGGGATACCCAGTAACCAACTTGTGCATGCCTTCTTCTTCCCACCCCTTGGGGTCGAAGATGACTTATTCCTCTTCTCCAGTTCTACGGGTTCTGAGGAGGTGGAGAATAAGATTCCATGAACTGAACCTAAGGAGTAGCAATTGGTACTTGATACAGCAGAGGGTAGATTGTTTGGAATGTTTCGGACCTCTTCTTCTGCACTTGCGCCTTCCGAATGCAATTTCTTCATTTAAATTGTCAAGGATTCCCACTTTCTTCTAAGCAGAGTTCTAAGAGCCTTGAACCTCTTTCTCCTTTCCCCTGGAAACCTCTTGATGTGACTGACAAGAGTGCTGGTTCGGGGGGGGTGGGGGGTGGGGGGGAGCGGGGTAGGTGCAGTCTGATGTCAAACACATGGACAACGTGACCTGCCCAGTGTATCTGAGCATGACCAGAGTCTCAGTGCTGGGGACATTGGCCTGGGAGAAGTTGCCAACATTGGTTTATCGATCTTTCCTCCCTCCCAGTCAATTTGGAGGATTTTGCTGGGACAGTGTTGGTGATATATCTGCAGTGCTTTGAAATGCCTACGGCAGACTCTCCATGTTTATGAAGGATACCGGAGGGTGGGAATACTGGAGACTATAATCTTGGTGAACGGTTTGAGGATGTGGTCTTCAAATACTGTTTCTGTCACCGATCGGAACTGGTGCACTGGTGGTGATGTTTAAATTTCTCTCATTGACGGTCTGCCTTCGGTGAGTAGTGGTGCTTAAGATATGGAAAATGGTCATAGATCTCAATTGCAAGGGGACAGTACTGTGAGGTGTGGATAGGTCTGAAGAGGGTCTTTGTCCTCCAGATGCTGAGTGCATGTCTCATCCTCTTGTATGCCTCAGAGAAGTCAACAATGACATCGAACACAACTTCTTACTGTGTCAAACACAGACATCACCTACATACTCTAATCCAGTGACTGAGGTTGAGGTAATCTTGGTTCCGGAGTAGAGATGAATGGAGGCTGAATAATTCACTGGTAGGAGGCTTCTGATGGTGAGGTACAGCAGGGCAGCTTGGAAGGCCAAGAGGGTTGGTGTGATGACACCGTTTCATTTGACCCCAGTCTGCTCTGGTTGGGTCAATGGTGCAGCTGCCAGCTGGGATGACAGTTTTTATGTCACATTGCTGCAGAAGTAGAATCACTATTAATTTATAAAGAGAACCAAATTTAAGAAAGATTCTCCACAATTTCTCTCAGTTGAAAAAGTTGAATGTTATGGTGAGGTCATAAAAGCCAGGTTAGTTTTGATGTCTACATTTTTCTTGTGTGATCAGTTGTTCCATTTAATGAATGATATCCACATTGCGATTATTGGAGTAGCTCTTCGCACATTGGGTGGCTGAGGAGGAATGTGATGGTGACGATGACTTTTCCTGTGCAGGCTGCAGGGAAACGTCTCTGGACTCTCTGCAACTGGACGTCACCATTTTTTGGAGATGCTCAGGAATTCAATGCCTCTGAGGTCCCCTGGCATGCCATTCATTCCAGAAGTCCTTCAGCATCATGTTTTAATACTTTTACAAGGATTTTAATTGCTCTAGAGATTTTGTTATTGGCCGAGTTCTGGATGGTCTTGCCAGACTGCAGTGGTACCAAATTTACAGCGAGTAGTGTGCTGCAGGTGAGTTGAAGGACACTTACGCCAAAGACAATGCTTTGGTTGAGGGGATCTTCAAGGTGCTTCTTCCAGCTGGTGCTGACCATTTCTCTGTCCTTGATAATCTCTCCTCTATTCTTGGCTGTCAGTGGGATGGGTCCTTTGGTGCTTTGGCTGAAGGAGCCATGCATGCCACAGCTACCAGCTGTTTTGCAAATCTCCTGCACTCTTTGACTCACCATCTGTTTTTAAGTCACAAGATATTTTCTTGGCCTTCAGATGCCTGTAGCTGCTTTTACTCCTTGAGGCATGATACTTCCAGATCAAGAATGCCTCAAGTTTCCAATTAACTAATTCCTGGATCTCTTGGCTGTGCTTACCAAACTAGTCTCTTGTGTTTTCTGGGTGATTATCCAAGGGTTTCTTTGCAAGTGCTAATTATGATGAACATCTGGGCAGCAGACTCTCTTGGGTCCTGTTTGCTGGGAGTCATAACATTACATGCAGGGCACTGAGTAAATAGAGCTTTCCTTGAAGAAACCTTCAATATTAATTTGCTGCCACAGTGTTTCTGCTGTCATCACCACTTAGGGGCCAGGTTAATGGAGATGACACTCTGAATGATGTGGTGGTCAGTCTAGAGTCGGCATGAGTAAAGCACAACAAGCTTCCACAAACAATATTGTAAGAATGACAAGGTAATAAGTGTGAAAGTAGCAGAGACTATGATACAATGATGTTGCCCAACTTATTCCTCGATATCATATGTGTACCCATGGTACTCATGCACAGTTGGTTGTTGTCCCCCATAACTCTATTCTTGGTTGTCAGCCACTCCCCAGGTTCCTGCACCATGAACTCCATAGGCTCAGTGTTCACATCAACATTGTTCCTATCATACTGTCAAGCTAAATGAGACTGTTTGCAACCTGCTGCCCTGCTCAACCAAAACCTGAACTTCCAAACATGCCGTCATCACAAAGATGACTAAAATACCGTTCTGCAACATCACTCAACAGAGCCCCATCTCATTCTACCTCCCTCCCAAAATAATTAATCAGCTCTAGAATTATTACAGTGCCCTCAAGACCTGTGTTCCAATGTCTAACCACCATAAATAATCATTAACCTGCTTTGCTGTCTGTCTCTTGGATCACATAACAGTCACATTTGCTCATCATCGCTCTCTTCGCTGAACTTCACTGGCCCCTGTTTCCCTTATGATACAAAATTAGAATTCTCACCTTGCATTTAAATCTCTTGTTTTCCCCCTTTGTATCCCTGTACCTCTCAATTGTGGCTCAGCAGAGAGCAATCCATTCAGAGAGTTGTGGGTTTAAGCTCAACTGCAGAGACTTCAGAGCATAAAATTCTAGGCTGACAGCCCCAGTGCAGTACTGAAGGTGTGCTGCACTGCTAGACATTTCTTTCAGATGAAGCTTCAAACCAAGGCTGTATTAACCATCCCAGGTGCAGATGCCACAGCATATCTTGAGGAGTAGAGAAGATTTCACAAGTGTCCTGCCCTTGAAAAAAACATTTATTATGTGCTATTTGAAAACATTCCATGCATCACGGCAGTGCACATACTTCCAATATAATTTACTGTGGAGATCTTTAGGATGTTCTGAAGTTGTGAAAGGTGCTCTCCAAAGCTCAGAGCTTTCTTTCTGCAACATTTCCAGTCCGATATCTCACCTCCAAAATTACCTCCAATGTTATGAGTCCGTGGCGCCTCCCTATTCCTTTACCTACCAATGTGGATGTGCACACCACTGCATGCGTGCAATGCCTCCCAGCATCAGTACTTCAACAGGCAATGTACACCGGCACATGCAATGGTATTGGTGTTGGTTTATTATTGTCGCTTGTACCAATGTGCAGTGAAAAACTTGTCTTGCATACCGTTCGTACAGGTCAATTCATTACAATGGCAGAGCTGGCCTGATCAGAAAATGGCACTGGGTAATAATTGATAGTAATACTGCAATCTTCCAAACATTGGAAATGTACCAATTATTATTGAAGCAGTGAAACTTAGGGCCAGCCTTTTGTAAAAGTCACTTTGGTAATTTAAGAAATGTGGGCCCAAATTTAAATACTAGATCTTATTACCTCAAAAGAAACACGAGTTAGAGCACAGACATTTAATTTCCACTGTAGCAATTTCTATTTCTATTTCAGTTGGCATTGTTTATCTGTCCACTCTGATGATAATATATGAGGATTAGTGCACTTATAATGGGCTGACGCAAAGCTTTGAACCTCTGGAGGGTGGTCCCTTGTGAGAGTGGCAGAGATTTTCTCCTCATCCAAAGCAACAATAGCAAATATTCTCTTCTACCAGTTCTGAGCTCACTCAGAGCCAAAGCTGATGAAGAGACACATCAATATAAATGAAGCTTGATTTCTAACACTAACATTCTCAGACACTCGGCTGCAAATCAACAAAGCAAAATGTTCACAGGCATGAAATTTATCATGACAGTACCTCCCTTTATTTCAGCACATTGGTGCAGTGTGTTTGCATCCATCAGTGGCACTCTGCATGTAAATGGTTAATGTTTCAATCTGAAGCTTTCTTACAGTGATCTCTTGATCTCATGGTTCACTTATGCCATTGGATGATTCAAAGTTCTGTAGGTGAGTTGATACAAGGTTTGAAATCAATGGCACCAAATGTACAGGGGATGATTAAACCTGATGGCTGATGTTCCTACAAGCTTTTAGAACAAGTGACTGCAGATGAATTTTCCCTCTGCCCGTGCAATGTTTTTAGCTTTGCACTCTTCGTTGGGGGAAGATATTTGTCCATGAAGGACTCACAATTTTTTCTAAATATCAGAAAACTTTTGTAGCAAGTGATACCCTTCTCCAGAACACACTCCTTCTGATTGAATATAATTAGTAAGAGCTGGATATTATACATAATTATCTTTGATCGATAGGAGGAGACTATCCGATAACTTAGTAAACCTTTCCCATCTTTGGGTGATAGTTGATGTGAAGGAAGCCTCCTCACTCATTAGGTATGCTTCAGTGAGAAGCAGTCTTCACTCTGTCAGAGCCGAGGAACATGAGCCCAATGCTTCAGTGGATTACTGAGGGAAAGTGGTTAATTGGTTTATTATTGTCACATGTACCAAGGTACAGTGAAAAACTTAATTTTCATGCCATCCACACAGATCATTTCATCACATCAGTGCATTCTTATCATACAAGAGGTCCGTTCAATAGTCTTATAACAGCGAACAGAAGGGATAGCGGGAATGCAGCACTGTCAGAGGAGCTGCATTTCAGGTGAGTAGTTAAAGTGAGGTTCTGTTTTCTTTCTTTGGAGAAAGTAAAAATAAATACCATGCCACTAATTTGCATGAAGAAAAACTAGGGCTTATCCTGGGGTCTTGGCCAATAGTCATCCCTCAATTCAACATGCTTGAGCTAGAATGTCATATTATTGCCATCTTACATGCTGGAGCTTCCTTTGCACAGGACATTGGTTAGGACACACTGGAAGGACCATGTACAGTCTTGGTGTCCTTAATGAAGGAGGGATTTGCTTGCTTTGGTGAAAATGCAGGGAATTGGTTGATTTCTGGAAAGGAGGGGTTTGCTTCAAGAGCAAAGGTTGAGCAGGCTTGGCCTTTATCCATTGGAATCTAGAAGAATGGGTGGTGGTCTTCACCCATTTAAGACGGAGGTGAGGAGAACAAAGGGTGGCGAATCACTGGAATTCTGTATCCTGTAGAGGTGAGGTCATTGAATATATTCATGGCTGAGATAAACAGAATTTTGGACAACAGGTGAGTCAAGGGTTATAGGCATTAGACAGGAAAGTAAAGTTCAGGCCAAAATCAGATCAACATTCACCTTATTTAATGGTGGGCTTGAGGGGCTGTATGGTCTATTCCTGCTCCTATTTCTCAAGTATACTCCTGTTTGTGTTCCTGACTTGGCAGTCACATCCCACATATTACAACAGTCACTACAGTTCAGACGTACTTCATTGATTAATCAGTTTGGGATATGCTGAGGTTGTGAAAGGCCCTCTATATATACAAGTCTTTCCTTTTCCTCTCTTTGTTCTTGAGCTGCATTTTCTAAGTTCCAATTTGCCTCATTGTGGGTGTAACTGAATAATGTCCATTGATTGCCGCTAATTGAAAACAAACTATAGTGAGAAAACAAATTTTACAGTACTGTCTGGGAGCTGTGGTGAAGAATCATCAAGGCAGAATGTAAGGAACTTTATGCTTCTGTGCTCAAGTTGACCTGGAAATGGCAGATATTAATCATTGATGTCAGAACTTACTCCATTTGTCAGTGCTAATATCTCTCACACTGAGGAGAAAAGCATTTTTACTGTTGGAAACAAACACTCCCTCAGATGTCTTCCCCGAACAGGCTGCATTTCAGTACAGCATACAAGAATGAAAGTGGCAGCATTTAACCTTCCTCAAAGATCTGGCCCACCTTGAACCATTTGAGAATGGGCCAGGGAAGATGTGGCCATCAACAACACAGCAGAAATGAGAGAACATCCCTGTCCCTGAAGCCATCGAGGAATACAACTCTATTCTGCTGCTCACACAGCCAAAAGCAAAAGGAATGCAAAAGCAGACAGAAAAGGTGATATGTTCTATTCAATAAATTTTTATACTGATCAGGTTTTTCTCTGCACTTAGATCTACTAAGTTAAACTTACCAACATCAGACATTTCCGGAATAGTAGCCAGATATGTTTCCTTTGAAAATTTTGGCTCATTGTCATTAATATCATGGATCTTAATAATAAACTCAGATTCTGGTTCCACAGGTCTGCCAGTCCGTCTTTCAATGGCTTGGGCTCGTAATGTATAAAAAGACTTTTCCTCCCGGTCCATTTTCTTTAAGGCATGAATGTCCCCAGTGTTCTCATCAATACTGAAGACTGTACCAGCCCCGTCCCCTGACAAAATATATTTTAGCGTGCCATCTCCCTTGTCAACATCAGAGTGTAGCTGTGGAAGTAAAGGAGAGAACAGATTTACTGTAGGATATAGGCAAGAACTCAGGAGATAACAAACGTTATACAGTAAAGGACTAAAAAATATATTACAATATATTTCCAAACATGTAAACTGACCATGAGACCAAAGAGGTCCATGTCAGCATTAATCTTCCAAGTTAGCCTCTCTCAACCTCACCCTGGCCACACCTATTTTTTTTTAACCTCTTGGATACTTATCTAGCTTCTTGTTAAATATATTTTTGTCCACTGTTTGCCTAAATCAACTTGTATGTAACCAAATCAAAGAGGGTTTCAGATTTAAGTTGTGAGCGGAGGCTGTACAATTTTCCAATCTTTCATAAAGCCATAAGGTTCGAACTCTTTTATCGGTCACTTGAGCGCTCATATTTCAGGAAAAAAACTGCAAATGCTGGAAATCAGAAACAAAAACAGAAGATGCAGGAAACACCCAGCAGGTCAGGCAGCATTTGCGGGAAAAGAAACAATTTCAAGACCCTTAATCAGAGCTGCCTGACCTGCTGAATGTTTTCCAGCACTCTCTGTTTTTATTTCAGATTTCCAACATCTGCAGTTTTTTGATTTTCATTTACTATTGATTTCACAGTCATTTCTTTTCCAGAAATGCCAGCCTTGAAGAAGCTCCCCCAGCTCTCTGGTGGAATTTTCACGTGTCCCTTTTACCTAGTCTTCTGTAAGGAGTTTGTACATTCTCCCTGAAACTGCGTGGGTTTCCTCCGGGTGCTCCAGTTTCCTCCCACATTCCAAAGACGTATGGGTTAGGAAGTTGTGGGCATGCTATGTTGGTGCCGGATGCATGGCGACACTTGCGGGCTGCCCCCAGAACACTCTATGCAAAGATGCATTTCACTGTGTGTTTCAATGTACACGTGACTAATAAAGATATCTTATCTTCCTTGTTTTCCCTTCTAGTCTTTGACACTAAACTTGATTTCACCACTACAACTTCTTCCTCAACAATATCTCTGATTTCAAGTCATCCCACTCAAATATTTCGTTAAGATTGGCCCACTGTACCTTCATTAACATGGCCAGGTAGCTCTACAGTCGAGGCGGTCTATGGTCCACACATCAAGAAGATGGCCAAAAATTGAATGTGCCAGCACACCTTGAGAGGACCAAGGGCTCTCTAAAGGTACAAGCTGTGACAACATGGGAGAGAGACAAGTATTCGTCTTTTCCCTCTTATGTGTCCTTTGTTCTCTGACCCATGTTGTTTATCCACAGGTTCACAATTTTCACAATGAAGCCAGAAGTAGGCTCCATATGCCTGAGTGCTGCACCCACAGTCCTTGGAAATGCTGGTAGTCAAAAGCTCTTGAGTTGTCAAAATGACCATTAGAAAAATGTACTTCAGTTATGCAAACAAACAGATACTACAGAGGAACACTGCTGGTTGTCTGAAGGACTTGTTTGTTTACAATGTGGCATCTTATGTCAATATGCTGTCACTGATTTCAACAAAAGAGATGTGGGTGGTGAAGTTTTAGAGATTCAGATTAGTGTAGTCATATATACCGGGGGCAATTAAATTCCTTGCTTGCATGAAGCTCACAGAGTAACAGTACACATGGTAATAATAAATGCGACAATAAATACAGCAATGAGCACAAAACAACGGAATGGTGCGAAGTATATTAATGCAAACTGAAATAGTACAAAAAGAAATGCTAAAGTGACAATAATGGAAGAAGTACAATGAAGGTTTTGAGAATATGATGGCTCCACTGGGAAGGGGATGTGAAAGAAGAAATTGGTTCAGAAGCCTGATAGCAATGGAGAAAAAGCTGTTCTTGAGTCTGGTTGTCTGGGCTTTCAAGCTCCTGTATTTTCTCCAAGAAGGCAGAAGAGAGAAAAAGGAATGGCCAAGATGACAGACATCCTTGATGATACTGTTAGCCTTCCTGATGCAATGTACTGTGAAGATGGACTGGATGTAAGAAAGTGGGTAACGTTTACCACACTCTACAGTTTGTATTTTCCCCACATATAACTCCATTGAAACTATTTTTCACCCAAAACCCATTGAAATAACCCCCCTGTTGTGAATGCAACCCCATTGTAACTATTGAAATTGTGTTTATTGACTTTGAATGTATTAAAATTGCATCTAACAGCTTAGATACCACTCAGGAGAGGGCTTAGGTTCTGTGAGCTCAGGTTGGCTCTGGAGGGGGAGAATGTGAAACTTGGCTTTAAGTCAAAGAAGCAGCAGCAATTATAGTTGCTCATGGCTTTAACTTATAAGAAAGATGCCTTAGCCATGAGGGCTCTGCAGTCGAGAAAGGGTGACCTGGTCAGTCACCAGATGTTGTGCCTCAGTGGAATGTCAACAGATCGGTCACTGGGAAAACGGGGAGTAGCTGGGCACACCTCATGGTGTACAGTGGTTTCATAGTGTTAGCTATCACATTAAGGTTACTGCAATCTCTCAACTCCAAGTATACCAGCACACAGTTAGTATTTCTAGTCTCTTGTCATTTGTTAAATCACAGCCAGTGGCTATCCAATTATTGGCCCCGTTGTAAACACAGGCAGGCAGAGGAAGATTCCAGAACGACACTTGTGCTCAATGTTCAAAATAGTAACATCCGGACTTCCAAAATTCAGTCCATTCACTGCAGACCACACTGTGATTTGCATTTAAAGAATGCAACTGAGGATAAATTACTACCCAGTTCAGTCACGCGTCACAGGGGCAGGCCATTCAGCCCACTGCATTTGTGGTAGGTCTTTGAAAGGTCAATCTAATTAGCTACACCTTGCTGCCATTTTTCCATGTTCCTGCCAATACTTCCTTTTGGAATAAAAAAGACAGACAGGGAAAAGAGAAAATTTTACTCACTGTTTCTGCATATTGCAATAAAACAAAGTAACATGATAAGATAGCTATCAGTAAGACAGAAATAGAATTCATGAGGATATGGATGAAAGTGAATTAGTTACATTACTAGAGGAAGACTACATACCACGGAAAGGGAAGCAGAAGAAGAGGTATGCAAACAACATTAGCAAAAAGAGTAAAAATATCCTGTGGGATTTCAACTACATGAAATTTAATTGGCCAGAAGACTTGGATAAAAGGAGAATGGAATGGAGTTCCTATAATGCACACAGGAATTCATTCCTAATCAGTATTTTAGAAGTCTGACAAAAGCTGACAAATCTGACAATCACTACTGGATTTAATCATGAGTGATGAACCAGAGCAGATAAGGGAAAGTAGGGGATGTCGAGGAAATATTGATCATAATTAATAATCAGAAAATAATTGAGAAGTACTCCATGGAAAGAGTTTGCAATAAATTAGTTTTGAGGGATTGAGAATGGAACTTGGGAAAATAAAACAGACAGTAACAT
This sequence comes from Pristis pectinata, assembly GCF_009764475.1. Classification (NCBI taxonomy): domain Eukaryota; kingdom Metazoa; phylum Chordata; class Chondrichthyes; order Rhinopristiformes; family Pristidae; genus Pristis; species Pristis pectinata. The sequence goes on along the minus strand of NC_067409.1, from coordinate 98,147,994 downwards.
TGCCAAACATTGACGTAGAACAGCGACTAGAAACATTTAAAAATGTTCAATATCTTCTGACAAAAGAACAAACTAAACACTTACTAAGGAACCATAAGCAGAAAATTGAGAGAAAAGGCCAGTCATTAAGTATAGGAGAGAGCACGACAAGAGGGGAAAGTGAGGAAATTAGGAGAGAAGTCAATAAAATAATCAGGAAACGAGCAAAGATGGATGAAATTAAATTATTAGGGAATAATTAACAAAATAACTGTTGCTGGGTGAAAATCCAGGAGTATCTATAACCAGGGGTCACAAGCTTGAAGAAAGGAGTTGGATATTCAGGACAGAAATAAGAAGAAATTTCTTTACTTAAAGAGTAGTGAATGTTTGGTAACTGTCTGGCCAAGAGCAGTGTAGATACACAGAGATTACTGGATTTTTGGAAATTAAGGAAAGTGGCACTAAGGTAAAGTGTGGCTATGGTTTTACTGAATATTAGAGAAGGTGTGGGATCCAAAGTGTTGGTTCCTCCCTCTATTTCTATTATGATCACAGGAAGGCCAAATCAAGTAAGCGCATCAGATTTCCTTCCATGAAAGACATCAGTGAATAGATGGGTTTTACAACTATCTGACAATTCCATGGCCACCATTTCAGATACCAGTTTTTATTCCAGATTTGTACAATTCCTTGAAATTAACCCAGGTAAATTTGTGTCTCAGAATTGATCATCTGGGCCTCTGGAAACTGGTCCAGTAACTTAATCACTATGTTAATGGTAAAAAAAAAGCTATAAGATATCCCTACTAAAGTATAAAATTGAATGGCTGGCAACCAACAATAAAGCAATGAGTAGTCAACATAAAATGATAAACTGTCAACAAAGTCTTGCTTGAAGAACCTCATTAAATCACTTGAAAGTAGCAGAGATGGCAGACAACGATTGAGCAACGGATGCAATTTATCCAGATTTCCAAAGGTCTTCGATATGATCCTATTTAATAGATTAAGTTATGTCAGAGCATGCGGTGCCTTGAGACCAGGAGCAGAATGGATAACTGCTGACTTTAAAATATAAAGCAAATAGCAGGAATTAAGGGCAACTACTCTTGAGTGGCATAAAGGGGATTCTAGGATCCCCATAACAATACACGCGAGGATTACCATTGGTCCCACTTTGTATTAATGACTTTGATTTTGGAATCAAAAATGTGCCTGCCTGGATTTTCCTGAATGGGATTATCATTCCACCAGATTTACTTTCTACTGATCCCAAAGACCAATCTTGTTGGCCCAGATAGTTCTGGAGCTCAGTAGGAAGACCATGGGTGACAAGACCCTGAACGATATTATTGGGTAATGTCAATAAGCCAAAAGAAGCGCCACCTATAAAACACTTCCGAAAGTCTTTAACAAAAGGGAAAGATCTTGTGTCAAAACTGTCAATGCTTTGCAATAGTTTTGCAAGTCTTTGACTGTTATCAAAATCTATTAAGAATAAAAACAATAGTTATTTTCCAAGAAGTCAACCGAAAACACTTTAAAGTGCCTTTAATTGAAAATGTTAAAGCAAACACAATTAAAAATGTAATTTTAACTTATTCTTCAGTTGTACAACCTCCATTCAAATGAATTGGTTTATAGATCCTCGGCAGATCTAGCCTAATGCAGGATCCAAAAGCAGATTTCCAGTGTAAAACCAACTGAACCTCATTGTGATTCTGTTCCACTACGTGGAGTCCAGTGGCAGGAAGTGTTCAGGAAATGGCTGGCAGAGATTTGCCTTTAAGTTCAGAGCTTGTGGGGAAGTCTTGAAACTTCCTGGCACTTACCCTATGAAATGCTAGCAGTTCCATATGGAACTGATGCAAAAACACACAGCGATATTTGGGTCACTTTCTAAATTTGTGAATAACACTAAATTGGCATGGATAATTAAGACTGTGGAGGGCTTCAGTTCAACATTTCGGTGTCACCTCTGAAGCATGCCAACATTGCTTCCATAGGTTGAGAATTAATTTAGGTGAGTTACAAATTTAAAACATTCCTCAACACTATTGTTCCCTATTTGACTATAATTTGCACTAAACAAATTTTCCCTCAAAATATGGTAGTAATATTTTGCCTTAACTTTCCCATTTTAAGTGAAGATATCTGTGCATATATTGTGTTGATGTATTTTATTCGTAAAAGCTTCAGTTAGACAACTTGGTGGCAAATTTGAATGTGAACTTACTTTATATACCATTTTCTAGCTCTGGATTTTGAAGAGTTCTTGGCTGGGTTACAGGGGGAAAAACAGTAATTTACTTAAATATGGATCAAATAATCTATAGTAAAACAGTGAACAAGCAACTTGGAAGAATTCTAGGATTCCTTCAGAGGTAATCAATGTTGCAGGAACCTGGAGGAAATTGATAGGTTGAAATATTCATACGTTTGCCAAGGGTGAAATGCTCACAGTAACTTGCTTTTCAACTTCAACTTCTTGCAGCAAGAAGTCAGATCTTTGAGAAGATGACCAAACATTCCTGTAAATATTCCCTGTTGAGCATCCAGTAAAGTGCAAACTGCTGCACAGCGGCACTCGGGTAAAGGTCAAGATAAAAATGATGGTTGTCAACATTCCAAGTGAGCATGAACTTGTAAGGGGTAAGTGTGGATGGGTTTCAGAGTGCAGTGCTTGATTTATAAAGGATGAGTCTGAATGAGTCCAATTGACCATAGTTCTGAATTAGACCACTGACCAGAGAAGACTGTTGGCTGAAAAGAATGAACGAGTGCTGGCATTTCAAAATTCAATAGGTGAATATATTTGCTACAGCTGTTCTTTGAATGGAGAGTTTGCCCTTAACTATATCAAGTTTTGACGGAGCTGGGGAATAGAATTTGTGCACTACTGAATCAATCATAGCAGCAGCATGTACCAATTCTCAGGAAATATATGATATGGTTCAAAAGATAAGTAAGGCTCCCTCTACGTTCCTTTAACCTTCATCCTTGCGTAAAGCACAAAGCAGCTAACACTACTGCACTGGTAGAAACTCAATGGAGAAAATTAGCCCCTGTTTACAAGTGGTAAACATACATATATATATATATATATATATATATATATACACACACACACATGTGTGCAGGCTGCCAATTGTACTCACTTCCTGCATGCTCATTTGCATTGAAGTCAATGAGAGGTGAGTAGAATGGGCAGCCAATATTTTTGCATGCTATGATGGGAAACAATGATGGACTGACAACTTCTGGATGCTGCTTTTCAGAATAAACTTGATTATTTGCCCAATTTGCATCGCAGAGTTTTTGACGTACACTGACTGGGAATTGTCCTGAAGTTAGCTCAGTTTCATGGAGGAAATTTTAGGAAACTGAAGACTGACCCTGAATCTAGGCTGTGTTGAAATCCATAAATGACTGGTGAAAGAATTTTCAATTTCTGCATATGGAGTTAAGTCATAGATCAGCAATGAATGTATCTGAATGAAAGAACACATTTGAGGGGCTGAATGGCCTTCTCCCATTCCAATCAATGTTTTTTTTCTACACATCATCTCTAAAATCACTTCTCAGTGACAGCACTAATCCTCAGGTCAATTCTTATTGAATACACGTGGCAGAGTATCTAGATCCCTCAGGGATCACAATGTGAAGTTGATGTCCACGTTCATTCCTCGTGTAAAGACACTTAAAAGAAAAAAAGGCAGGAAAATCAGGAGTAAAATAACTACAAGCCTTTCTTTTAGAATAATGTTGGGAGAAATGCATCCTCATACTGTCAAAGATGTGATATTGTACTGTCTGTGCATTGTACTCTGCTTCTAAAATTTGTCTCTTTTAACCACTAAATTTGTCTCTATTGTCACCCACCAAATTCCACAAGTACAGTACAAGTACAAAAACATTATAACATTGTACATACGTAGCACTACCATCCCTAGGACATAAAATGCTACTGGAGCAACTTGGAATAATTTCAGGCCACTTTACAATATACATCTTTTCCAGGAAACAATTCATTGTCAAAAATCAGTCTCATAAATCAGTCTCATACCAGATATCCTATGATACAGACAGGCAAGTCAGAAACAAATATGAAAAGAAATCCCTTTGGAGTCATGTTTACCTCTCGATCAACATCACCGAAACAAAACATATTTTCTGCTCGTTATTACATTGTTGTCTGTGGGAATTTGCTGTGTGCAAATTGACTGCTGTATTTCCTTGAGTACAGCAGTGTTGCCACTTTAATATACTTCACTGGCTGTAAAGTGCTCTGAGATGTTTTGAGGTCATTAAAAGTGCTCTGGAAATGCAAGTCTTTCTTTTCTTTTATTTCAACTCCAGAGGTTTCAGCTGCTGTGTAAAAATTAAAGAGCAGCTACTTGCCCTCTAAAGTATTGGTTAATATTCAAGCTTGATAGCTCTAAGAACACTACTCCTTAAAAGGAATACCCTGACTCACTATATCCATTTAACTATATTAAATCTAATAAAGAAACATGTAGTTGTCTGACAAATCTACTTTTGTAAAATGTCAAATTTCATGATGGATCAAGCTTTTAAAACTCTACTGGAGATTTTCTCATCAAAAGAGTGAAATTACCATGAATTGCTTCTATCTCTGCTTAAAATCTATCAGATGTCAGTACAGCAGAAGTTTCCAAATGAATATAAAGCTCTTTATTAAAAATTATATTTGTTTACCAATTTATCATCTGTGTTTTGTAAAATACATGGAGAATTAGCCTGTAGGAATTCAGGCTGTCTTAATTCAAAACTAACAATACTTATATGAGATGAATGTTCTATCCAAGCAGGTACATTAAACTAATTGCACTGGTGCATTGAGCAAATCTGAGTTATATAAAGAAATGTCAGGAGTAGAGCAGATTGGCCCTAAACATGATAAGAGTTACTCTTAGAACTTATTTTATACAAACCTGAGTCCATTCAGAATAATCTGGGCAAATCTACTAAAAGGTCACTTCAAAAAAGATAGTTTTAAGTGTTCTACTTCCCGAAAAAAAGCAACAGATGACTAAAGAGTTGAAGGACAGCATAAATCAACTATATTTGTGGGGCTCTGCTTTTCAGATGTTTTGGGTGACAGTCTTATATCTCCACCTGAAGTGTATAAATTGGATCCCAACCCCATTTGGTAATTAGCCAGTGATAGTGGAGCTGGCCTTGAGCCTACCCTGCTCCAAAGTCTCCGGCTGCTCCAGTCAATGTAAGGCAGAATCTCTCAGGGCTAATCCGAATAACACTGGAAAATCTGTGATGCAAGATTAATCCATGCTTGTTTGACCTCTTGAGGTAAGCTTAAAAACCTCACATGCAGAACACATTACAAAGTTTGTAATGTACAATTAGAGCCACTTTATGTATTAGGAAATAATACAAGTGCAATTTTGGGCATTGTTCGTGGTTGAGACTACCCAGCACTGAGCCTCTTAAAAAGGAGGTGCTCTTTGCCTGCAACCACTGGTGGAAGTTACTCCAGAAGTTCATAGTCAAATTGTAATGGGAGGAATGTACACTTAAAGTGAATGTCAAGATTAAAGCGGAGAAGAAATGGAAATAGTGCTGCAAAAAGTTTAATGAGCACACATATCATGAAGGTTAGAGAAGACATAATCAAATCCCATCACACTCTGCTTTGTGCAACACTCCTTCCCATCACTCATTAACAGCAATCTTTATCAAACCTGACTTCCAGCCCCAGCACACCCTCATATCACCACTCCAAAGCTCAGCCTGAACATATCAACATCCATTCAATCATGGCAGGCAGCTCACCTCAAGGTATCACAAGACACTAAAATAGTTTCATCTTGCTTATAGGAGAAGGTGGTACCTGCAACAATGAACTGGCAGGGGACAAGTATATACCCATCAGCAGCAGCCAGGAGGAGAGAGCTGGCCAGTATTAATCTAATTGGACAAAGCCTGTGGCCGGTGATAGCACTGATGCTACACTTATTTGCATTTTATATTCTTTTTTTCTGATCCTCTCAATTCACAGAATGTAGATGGTGCCAGTTTGGATGGTTCACTTGCTCCTTCACTGATGTTTTTCTTCTTTTATGTAACTAAAAATCACTCGCTTGGACAAGTCCAGGCTGCTAAACATTCACACGTGGCACTCACACCCACCAGCTCAGATACTATGATTACAGGTTAGCTTAGAGGCAGGATCTGTATATGGATTGTGAATGGGCACAAATGACCTGAAGGCAAAGCAAAGGGTAAGGACAGTCCAGTGTCAGATGCCTGGAGTGTCTATTGCATGTGGCTTCTTTCTCTTAAGACTTAGCTTTTCAGGGAATATTGGGCCCATACTTTCCAGTGTCCCAAGTTGTGGCGAGTTTCATGCAGTGCCTTAAAGCTGTGGTCTCAGGTCTACTGCAGCACAAACTGAAACCATCCAATATCTCAGCATAGCAGTGGAATAAAAAGCTCTGACTCCAGGTGTACAAGCTTCAACTCATGGCTCTGAAGGTACTATTACTAGATTGGATGACCTGGGATCCTGGATGAATTGGCCAATTGGACACAAAATTGGCTTGATGGTAGAAGTTTGAGGATGGTAATGGAGGGTTATTTTTCAGATTGGAGCCCTGTGACCAGAGGTGTGTCGCAGGGACGGGTGCTGAGTCCCCTGTTGTTTGTTTTTTATATATTAACGATTTAATGAGAATGTAGGTGACAGGATTTGTAAGTTTGCAGATGACACCAAATTACTGGTGCAGCTGAAATGGGAAAGTGGGCAAAGGAATGGCAGATAGAATTTACTTATACAAGTGTGAATTAATGCTTTTTGAGAAGTTAATCCAGGGGAGGATATACATAGTGAATGGTAAGGCCTTGAGGAGTGTTGTAGAACAGAAAGATCTTGGGAATACAGATACATCATTCATTGAAAGTGGCGATATAGTTAAACAGGGTGGTGAAAAAGATGCATGGAATGCTTGTCTTCATCTGTCAGGGCACTGAGTACAAGAGTTGGGATGTCACGTTAAAGCTGTACAAGACGGTGGTGAGAACGCACCTGGAGCACTGTGTGTAGTTCTGGTGGCTATGCTATAGGAAGGATACTATTATGCAAGAGAGGTGCAGCAGGAAAGATTCACAAGGGTATTGCTTGAACTGAAGGGCTTGAGTTACATGGAGAGACTGTATGGACTGTTTTCCCTGGAGCAAAGGATGCTGAGGGGTGACCTTAAACAGGATTATAAAATTATGAGGGGCACAGATAAGGTGGATGGTCACAGGCCAAGGTAGGGAAGTCCAAAACTAGAGGGCATAGGTTTAAGGTGAAAGGAGAAAGATTTAAAGGGGACCTGAGAGGCAACTTTTTCCACACAGAGGATAGTCTGTATATGGAACGAGTTGCCAGAGGAAGTGGTGGAGGCAGGTACAATTACAACATTTATCAGGCGTTTGGACAGGTACATGGACAGAAAAGGTTTAGAGCAATATGGGCCAAATGCAGGCAAATGAGACTAGGTGCCTTGGTCAGCATGGACGAGTTGGGCCAAAGGGCCTACTTCCATGCTGTATAACCCTATGACCCTACTTACGAGCTTTCACTGCAAGCAAATCACCAGGATACTGAGAGTCTAGTGTGGGGGAAGAGGCGGTTGATCCGTGCAGTTCCAATTGTCAATCATCTCCAGGATGACAACATGTGTGATCCGATCGCTGCCACCCCCTCCAGTGCCCCTGCTGTGGCCTGGCACCCAGCTAGTCTAGATTACTGCTACTCATTGTGAGACTGTGCAGCTTGAGGCTGGGCCACCTCGGCTCACAGCAGTTTGAGTGTGACTAGAAGTTAGCATCTGGTTATTACCACACTGCTCTTTATGGCATCTTGCTGTGTGCGGAGTAATGACAACATTCCCTACATTACAGTGGTGACTGCAGCATCCTGGGGAAATCATACGGAGAACATGCAAACTCCTCAGAAGCAATACTGGAGGTCACTGGAGCTTGAAGACTGTTGCACTACCTAAATCATACCCTGTGCCACCCATCACCTCCTTTAAGTACTTTGGGGGCATCCTAGGATACGATTTTGTTAAATTACCTATTGCATTTTACGCCCTTGCAGTATTCACCAGATATGTTTAAAAATCGAGGGATTGGGCTTTTACAGCATCTTTCCAGTTCTTTGAGGACATCTCATTGTATTTCACAGCCAATGAAGTACTCTTCCAAGTACTGACCCTTCAGGAAAAGTGACAGTCAATTTGTGGGCAGCCACCTTCCCCACAAACCACACATGATAATGACCAGACTATCTCTTTGAGATAAAAAGTGGCCAGAGCACAAGGGATATTTCCCCTCCTTTTCTTTGGGATATTTTGTATAAACCTCAGAAGGCAGTTCGGACCTCGAGGTAACAACTCATCAGAAACACCTCTGATGACGCAGCACTCTCTCAGGACTGAGCAAATATTTCTGCTCCAGTCTTTGGAGTGGGACCTGAACCAACAACCTCCTGGTCAAAGGTAAAAGTAATGCCCACTGAGTGGCGACATGAAATAGATTTCTGAATGATTCTGGATAGGTATTTCTGAACACCGTAGTCAGTTGCAAATGTGGTTAGATTTTTCTGACATGTTTCTGACTTCCCTCCCCCCTCCGAGGGAAGAATTTTTTTTTTGTTAAATAAGTGGAGAATAGTTATGGCATCACCCTCATCAAGGGACATGACTAAGATATTGGAGTGTGAGGGAGCTAGATTAGCAACTGGAGATCAAAATTAGATTCTATTTTTAAACAAATGGGTTGATGCATTCGAATCAATTTCTTGCACATACTGGTTTTTAACAATATCTTGCATTTATAAAGCACTAACCACTTTATAAGATATTACGATGTTCCTTCCAACGAGGATAACAAGCTTTGGAAATGGAAGAAGCTTGGAGAAGATGGGACAGAAAACTGTACTCACAGTATTAAATTAAATTTTTTAAAAATTTTATTTACAGCGTGGTAACGGGCCCTTCCAGCCCAACGAGTCCGCGCCGCCCATTTTAAACCCCAAATTAACCTACCCGTACGTCTTTGGAATGTGGGAGGAAACCCACGCAGACATGGGAGAACGTACAAACTCCTTACAGACAGCGACGGAAATCGAACCCCAATCACTGGCGCTATAATAGCATTGCACTAACTGCTAAGCTACCGTGGAGAATTTTAAGACTCTATTTGAAAAATAGCTATCATGCAGCAGGAGAATCTGGTGAGAGGTTTTGAAGAAATTTGGGTGCAAAGCTGGAAAAAAGGTAGTGGAAAAATGGGAGCATGGTGTGAAGAGTTAGAGGAAGCAGGGAGTAGACAAGAATGTAAAACAGAGGGAGTTCACTGAGGTAAGGTAGAGTCATGGCACAGAAAGATATGAGGAAGCTGTGTTCGGAGTGGAGTAGGATATAGAACTTTCCTGCTTTCAAGGTCAACCTCAAGCAGAAGGGAAATAACTGTATCAAGGCAGAGGCACAGGAGTTGAAATGACAATGTTGGCCTTGTTAACATTCAACTGGCAATTTTGCTGGCTCATTTAAAGTTAATGAGTGTTGAAACAGAAACACTCAGGGATTTCATGGGCAACTTTGGTACATACCATAGAGCATGCATATGGGATTTAAATATTTTTTCCTATTATAGATTTCAAACCACTAATACGAACAGATCTTGCTGTTCTGATTCAAGGTTTATCTGCTAATAAGGCACAGGAGCAAAGGACAGCTCTTTTCAAACCTCCTGACCTGAATAAAGAATCTGCTGATGTCCAGGGGGCAGGTGATACATCTTTTGTGTTATCAGCAAAGCTGTCATGTTGAAGTGAAGTAAAAAGGAACAACGAAAAGCACACTGAAATAGTTAGGACCATCCAGCACATATTTCAAAAGGTACTCCTGTGCTTGACTAACCATGCAAAATTCTGAGGAGATAACAAGTACTGAATAGGAGGGAGATATAGTGGATGTGGAACATACAGACTTCAGGAAAGATTTTGAGAAGGTACCACATGGGGTCATTATTGATGAAGCTTAAGGGGAATAGAATTGGAGGATAATGTTTTGGATTAAGAATTAGTGAGAACATAGAACAGTACAGCACAGAAACAGGCCCTTCAGCTAGTTCTCTTCATTATGCATATTAATAATTTCACTCTAGCCACAGAAGAAGTGGCTTCCAAATATATTGACAATATCAAATTAGAAAATATAGTGAATTCTTTGTGAGACCAATGAAGATGCCATGGGATATCAATCAAATGGGAAAAATGATTAACAAAAGAGGAAGATGAAATCCAGAATCAACAGGCATGATGTGATGCATTTTGGATTTAAAACAACATTATTCTGCTCTGAATCTGAGGAAGTTGTAACAGTACAGACAGGTAGGGCTTTAGGTTTACAAAATACTAAAGATTGCATCTCAGGTTGATAATATTACAAAAATGCTGTCAGAATTCCAGGTCATATCACAAGAAATGTAAGCTATAAAAGTCAAGAGTTATAAAACCTTTATTCATGTATAGTTATAGTTGCCCAGGCGACTTCTTTATTCCCTGGAACGTAGGAGAATGAGGGGTGGCCTTTTAGAAGTGTTTAAAATTATGAGAGGCATAGATAAGGTGGATAGTAACACTTATTTCCCCAGGGTAGGGGAGTCCAAAACTTGGGGGCGTAGGTTAAGGCTAAGAGGGGAAAGATTTAAAAGCGACCCGAAGGGCAACTTTGTCACACAGAGGGTGGTGATTATATGGAATGAGCTGCCAGAGGAAGTGGTTGAGGCAGATATAATAGTATCATTTAAGAAGCACTTAGATAGGTAAATGGAGGGGTGGGGCTTGGAGGGATATGGGCCAAACACAGGAAATTGGGACTAGCTGGATTGACAACATGGTCGGCACGGATTGATTGGGCCAAAGGGCCTGTATTGCTCTCTGACTCTAAGAGTATTGCATTGGGCAACACCTTCCAGGAAAAGTAGTGAAGCAGGGACAATACAGATTCAATAATACAATGCCCTTATTGGACAAAACACATCTGCAACATTTTTCCCTTTATTTTTTGAATAACACAGATTAAGCGCCAATACCGCAGAAGAACAGAAAATTAAATTAACCATGGAATAGTATGGAAGAGTCTAGTTTGAGGGTCCATGGGATATAATATTTAGAGCAAGGGATAGTCAGAAATGTCTTTCTGCAAGTGGGTTGTGTGGTGGTGGAATTCATCTCCACGATAAATGGCTTAAATAGAAAGTATATCAATGTTTAAAACCAGAATACATAAGTGGCTGCAAGAAACAAAGTTGAAGTGATATTGGAACAGTGTAGGTAACTGAATTGAAGACCGTTTACTCAATTAGAAGGTAAAATGCTGACTTGAGCTGCATGGGTTAAATTATCTTTGATCATGTTGCAACTTCCACGTATTTATATGTAATCTACATTCAAATTGACTCTGGAGCAAGAACTAATCTTCCCAGAAGTATAAGATGGAGTTATTAAATTCTCCCACTTGTATACCTGGTCATTGCATGACATGTGAGCTCATCTAAACCTCTGTTGCCTGAATCCTAAATGTGTGTCCCATTCCCCTTAGACTCACTGAACTATACTGGCGATAAATTCAACATCTCGATTTTAAAATTCACTCCCTTATTTTTAATTCCCTGTGGTCTTGGCTCTTCCTGTCTCTGTGATTGCATTCAATTCCATAACTCTTCAAGATTGTGTCACTCCTTCAATTCAGGCCTTGTGGTCTTCCCTGAATTTATTTGCTCCACCATTGACAATTGTGCCTTTAGCTGCTAAGACCACAAGTTCTGGAATCCCTGATGAAACCACCATATCTTTCCTTTTTGCTTCCCTTCTTTAAGAGGGTCTATAACACCTCGCTCCAGAAATCTGCCTCAATATCTCCTTATGTGGTATCTATTTTTGTTTGTTAATGTTCCTGTGAGGCATTTTGGGATGTAAATGTTACGATGGAGGTGCCTTTATAAAGTTGTTGTAGGCAACACATCAGAAGTTCAGGAGAACATAAGATTTCAAACGAATATATTAATTAACCTTGAACATAAATGAGCAATGAACACACCCCGTCCTTCAAACTTAGGCTGAAGGCTAGTGCCATTGAAGGTCAAAGACCCCTTTTATTCTGCACCTGCCAATCCACCATAGATTGGAATGAAATGTCAGCCCTACAGATGTGAATAGAATTGAGCAGTTTGGGACCCAGGCTAGGTCTCTAAGTTTAGGAAATGGATGGGGGACACAAGATGTGGTTTGGGACTCCATGATCCTTCTCACCTCTTACCAGAAAACCTTCTCTACCGACTCTGGTTCAGTTCCTTCATATTCTGTCAGATTAATGTTTTCCTCTGAGCTCATTTCTCCAATTGCCTCAATGGTAATATTCACTTAAAAAAATGTAAGACTGAAAAATGCAAGATTCTTATGATGATTCTCTCTTGTTCATATAGAGCTGCAGGTGATGCACATATATAATAAGAACAAAAGCTCCCATTTGACAGAATGACTTTGCTCTGGAGATTTGGACTGTTGGATCATTTGAGTTGAAGAACTCTGGCATCACAGTCACAAACTTGAAAGACTTCCAAATATGAAGAGAATTTTCCTGCTGATTTTATTTTCTCCTACTTCTGTCACATCAATAGCAGCCTTCTGCTTTCACATCTTACAGTCGAACACATTCCCCAGGCATGATCCAGCAGGTATGCACTGCCATTGCAAATTATGACTTTAAAGAAGCATATTTTAAAATGCTAGATAATGTTTCTCTGGGAAGTGAACTTAAGTAATGAAGTAACAGGAGAAGAAATGGACCATACCATCTTGGCCATGAATATGATTCTCTGGAGTACAGAATTTCAAAGATTCATAACCCTCCAAGAAAAGAAATTCCTTCTCATCTCCACCTTAAATGGTGACCTCTTATTCTGAAACTATACTTCCTAGTTTGTTTCCCATCAGGAACATCATCCTCATTAAGCCCCATCAGAATCTTATAAGTTTCAAGTGGAACAGATGTTTTTGAACTCCAATAAGCATAACTGCTCAAACTTTCCTGATAAGGTAATCCCTTCAGGCTAAAACTCAATCAAGTGAACCTCCTCTAAGCTGCCTATGATGCAAGTATATCCCTCCATAAATAAGGAGACCAAAACTGCAAGTCCTCCAGGTGTGGTCTCATCAATCCCATGCACAGGTGCAGCAAGGGTTTCTTACTTTAAAACTCCAGTGTCCTTCCAATCAAAGCCAGCGTTCAATTTGTCTTCCAAACTGCTTTTGCCTGCATGCTAATGTTTCATGTATGAAAACACCCATATCCCTCTGTACCACTGCATTGTGTAGTCTATCTCCATTAGAACGATATTCTACTTTTCTCTTCTTCCCACCAAGGGGATAAACTCACATATCCCCACATTATTCTCCATCCATTTAATTTTAGTCCACTCACTTTGCAGACTCTTTGTGCTCTTCATATAATTTGCTTTTCCAACTATCTTTGTATAAGTAGCAAATTTGTCTACAATATACCCAACCCCTTTAACAATGTTATTAATACAGACTGTGGCTACAGCACTGATCTCTGGCTGGAATGAAATTAATGGTACCAAATTGAAAGAAAAGGCATATAATGTTACAATTCTCCTATCTTGTGATAAATATTTTGTGCATTCAGATCGAGCCTTTCATGTTGTCTTTTCACTATTTTTCCTTACTTTGATCCTAGTTACAGCTGTGCTCATATGTTTGTACACCCTCTCCCTTCCTGCCATACTCTGATCAGTGGTAGGCCAGAAGACGGAGAACACTTTAGAAACCAGCAAATGATGACTGGGAAACAGAGGGAAGAAAATGAAGTAAACAAACATGTATGAAAAAAGCAGACAGTAAGAACTAATGCCAGAAGGGAGAAGCTACCTCAGTAAATGCCAACCTGAAAACGGCACATTTATCTCTACTCTCTGTTTTCTGATTGATAGCCAAATCCCTATTTATGTTAATATATTATCTACAACACATGTACTCGTCTTGTGCAGCAATCTTTTATATGACACCTTATCGAATGCCTTTTGGTAATCAAATATGCCACATTTCCTTTTATCCACCCTGTTCATTACATCCTCAGTGAACTGCAATAAACTTGGCAAGCATGATATTACTTTCATTAACCCACGTTGACTGTTTAATTGCATTATCGTTTACTAAATGTCCTGCTCCTACTTCCTTAATAATGGCTTCCAATATTTTAGCAATGACAGGTGTTCAACTAACTAGCCTAGACTTCCTGCATTTAATTACCCTCCTTTCTGGAATAGGACCATTTCACTTCTGGTTTTCCAGTTTGCTGGGTCCTTTTCCACAATTGAGATATTTTGGAAAATTATACTACTTTTTCAGCCAATTTTTTTTAACATCCAAGGGTTTAACCCCTTCCTCCCACATATCCCCCTATTTTAAATTCCTCCATATGCTTATCGAACAACCTCTTGAACTTGACCAACATATCAGCCTCCACCACCACCCCAGGCAGCGCATTCCGTTCACCAACCACTCTCTGGGTGAAAAACCTCCCTCTGATGTCTCCCTTGAACTTCCCACCCATTACCGTAAAGCCATGCCCTCTTGTATTGAACATTGGTGCCCTGGGAAAGAGGCGCTGGCTGTCTACTCTATCTATTCCTCTTAATATTTTGTATACTTCTATCATGTCTCCCCTCATCCTCCTTCTCTCCAATGAGTAAAGCCCTAGCTCCTTTAGTCTCTCCTCATAATCCATACTCTCTAATCCAGGCAGCATCCTGGTAAATCTCCTCTGCACCCTTTCCAACACCTCCACACCCTTCCTATAATGAGGCGACCAGAACTGGACACAGTACTCTACATGTGAACCAGAGTTTTGTACAGCTGCATCATTACTTCACGGCTCTTAAACTCGATCCCACGACTTATGAAAGCTAACATCCCATAAGCTTTCTTAACTACCCTATCCACCTGTGAGGTAACTTTCAGTGATCTGTGAATATGAACCCCTAGATCCCTCTGCTCCTCCTCATTGCCCAGAATCCTGCCATTTACCTTGTACTCCACCTTGGAGTTTGTCCTTCCAAAGTGTACCACCTTACATTTCTCCGGATTGAACTCCATCTGCCACTTGTCAGCCCAGCTCTGCATCCTATCAATATCCCTCTGTAAGCTTCAACAGCCCTCCACACTATCCACAACACCACCGATCTGTGTGTCATCTGCAAACTTGCTAACCCACGCTTCCACCCCCTCATCCAAGTCATTAATAAATATCATGAAAAGTAGAGGTCCCAGAACCGATCCCTGTGGGACACCACTAGTCACAGCCCTCCAATCTGAATGCATTCCCTCCACCACAACCCTCTGCTTTCTACAGGCAAGCCAATTCTGAATCCACACGGCCAAGCCTCCCTGCATCCCTTGCCCTCTGACCTTCTGAAGAAGCCTACCATGTGGAACCTTGTCAAATGCCTTACTAAAATCCATGTAGACCATATCTACTACACTACCCTCATCAATCTTCCTGGGCACCTCCTCAAAGAACCCTAACAGGCTAGTGAGGCAAGATCTTCCCTTCACAAAGCCATGCTGGCTGTCCCTAATCAGTCCATGATTCTCTAAATGCTCATAGATCCTATCTCTTAGGATCCTTTCTAACAGCTTGCCCACCACAGACGTAAGGCTCACTGGTCTGTAATTCCCTGGACTATCCCCACTACATTTTTTGAATAAGGGGACAACATTCACCACCCTCCAATCCTCCGGTACCATCCCCGTGAACAACGAGGACTCAAAGATCCTAGCCAACGGTTCAGCAATCTCCTCCCTCGCCTCACAAAGCAGCCTGGGGAATATTCCGTCAGGCCCCAGGGACTTATCTGTCCTAATATTTTCTGACTGCTCCAACACATCCTCTCTCTTGATATCTACATACTCTAGAACATTACCCTTACCAACACTGTCCTCATTGTCATCAAGACCCCTCCCCTTGGTGAATACTGAAGAGAAATATTCATTGAGAACCTCACCCACTTCCACAGCTTCCAGGCACATCTTCCCACCTTCTAATCAGACCTACCTTTACTCTCATCATCCTTCTGCTCTTCACGTACGAGTAAAAAGCCTTGGGATTCTCCTTAACCCTACTCGCCAAAGCCTTTTCGTGTCCCCTTCTCGCTCTCCTCAGCCCCTTCTTAAGTTCCTTCCTTGCTACTCTATATTCCTCACGAGCCCTATCTGATACTTGCTGCTTACACCTTATGTATGCTGCCTTCTTCTTCCTAACTAGTTGTTCCACCTCTCGTGTCACCCATGGTTCCTTCACCCTGCCATTCCTTCTCTGCCTTACCGGGACAAATTTATCCCTAACACCCTGCAAGAGATCCCTGAACATCGACCACATCTTCATAGTACATTTCCCTTCAAAAATGTCATGCCAATTTACACTCTCAAATTCACGCCTTATAGCCTCATAGTTCGCCTTTCCCCAATTAAATAACTTCCCGTCCTCTTTGCTCCTATCCCTGTCCATTACAATGCCAAAGGTTATGGAGCAGTGGTCACTGCCCTCCAAATGCTCACCCACCGATAGATCTGTCACCTGACTAGATCTAATATGGCATTCCCTCCAGTCGGCCTGTCAACGTACTGTGACAGGAATCTATCCTGGACACACTTAACAAACTCTGCCCCGTCTAAACCTTTGGGACTAAGCAGGTGCCAATCAATATTTGGGAAGTTGAGATCTCCCATGATAATAACTCTGCTATTTTTGCATCTTTCCAAAATCTGCCTCCCAATCTGCTCCTCAGTATCCCTGCTGCTACCGGGGATCTATAGAATACTCCCAGTAGAGTAACTGCTCCTTTCTTGTTCCTAACTTCCACCCATATTGACTCTAGAGACTATCCTTCTACATTATCCACCCTTTCTGCAGCTGTAATAGTGTCCCTGACCAGTATCGCCACCCCTCCTCCTCTTCTCCCCACCCCCCCCCCATCCCTTGTAAAACAATGAAAACCAGGAATATTCAATATCCATTCTTGCCCTGGTGTCAGCCATGTCTCTGTAATAGCCACAATATCGTAGTCCCATGTACTTATCCAAACTCTCAGTTCATCTCCCTTATTCCAGGTGCTTCTTACATTAAAGTAAATACATTTTAGCTCAGCCGCCTTACTACTTTTATAGCCTGTACTCTGCTTCTCCTTCCTCAAAGCCTCTCTACCTGTTAGATCTGACTTTTCCCCATCCCCTTCTTCCTCTGACCTACTCCTCCGGTTCCCTTCCTCCTTGCAAATGCACAGAATATTCATCATAAGATAGGAGAATTGTAACATTACATACCTTTCTTTCAATTTGATATCATTCATAATTTCATATTAGCCATGGATGTATTTCAGAGTGAACTGCATCTTTGATGAGAATTATGAAATTTTTCATAATTTAAGGTAACATATATTAAACATTTTAATCTACTTTCTCAGTCCAGTTTAGCCATCTCCGCTTTTGTATTAATTTTATTTAAATTTAAGATACTTGTTTCAGACCCAAGTTTCAGACCCTCAAACTGAATGTGAAGTTCTTTCATGTTATGTTTACTCTTCCCAAAGGATCCCTCACTATGAGATCATTTATTAATCAGTCTTATTACACTTGGTTAGAACAAAAAGTCTGTTCAGATAACAATCCTTTAACCAATTTTAATAAACCAATTTACCAGGTTTAACTTTGGTTTATTTCACCACCTCCCCCACTCTGGCTCTGTTGTAGGTGCACTCTTTCTTGTATGCTCTGCCCCTTCTTGTTACACTCCAGTTATCATCACCTCTACCCATACTCTGCACTGTCACTTTGTCCCTTCTCCTTAACTTTCTAAAGTTCACCTTATCTAAACCCCCCACCCTCCAATCCCATTTATAATTTAGTTTGAAGTGGGGAGTGGATTTTTAATCAGCTGTCTACTTGGTGTTGGCATTTTGCCTTTATTACTGATACCCGTCATAGAAAATCCACAGCACAGGAGGCCATTCACTCCATCATGTCTGTACTAATGGAAATTATATCAACAATAAGATGAGTTAAAATATGTCAATAGCCAGTTAATGGCTCTACTATAGTCTGGAATTTCCTGAAAACATCAAGATGTCCACATTTACTGTTTTCTTAATCAATAATTCCAGAATTGTCTTGCGTTTCCAGGTGCCCACATGGTCCATAAATCTAGAGCCTACCTAGTCGACAAGGTGATCTATAGCACAAGGCCCACTATCTGGAATTCCTTTGTGTCAGAACATGAACAAGCCCTACTAAAGATACACTTTATTGGTTGGTTAAGCCATGACCGCGACCTAAACTGGCTTGCAAATCTGAGTTTAATGTTTTTCTGACATTCACAAATGTTCAAAAACAGTTAAAAATTATTTGCACGATGGAAGAATTTCAAAGATTATAATAACAACATCAGCAAAACAAACATGAACACTGTAAAATGCTTTAAGACAAACACATTATGTAACAATTTATTTAAAACATAATGTCTATCACCTCTGTATCAGACAGATTTTGCAAGTTATCTGCTGGGGAACTGCAGGAAGATTCTCAACGGCCAGACTCCATAAGGAGTCCAATGTCAGAGTGCAGTCATGAAACTACCAGCACTCATCCGTAAGGAAGTTGGGGGTCCATTGCATTCACCTACATTTGTGCAGGAGTTTCAAGCTCCCATACAGTTATGGAGAGAAAGCACATCAGAAATCTGGTATTTCTTGGGAAAATGAAGGGCATTACTTTGCTGATAATTTTTCGAAGGATTTGGGGCAATACAAGATTCTGTTACCTGATAAATCTTTAGATGTACTTACAGCCTGAAAAAAAACATTTGAATTATATGGCTGTTATCATTAGTTGTTACACCTCTCAGTTTCACTATTGAGGAGCAGTACTACAACCCTCGTGTAGAAGCAAGGTGCGGTGTTTAATGAATAGACTGCCAGTCAATTTATTACGGTTTGTCTGCTGTGGTCCCTGGACTACAGCAATGAAGTCAAAAAATACTACAAATTGGGCTAGAAAAGGCAAGCTAGCATGGGATTTCTCTGCACGAACATCAAAACCTATTTAGTGTTCAGCACATGAACATGAGTCAGACAAATTGAAGTGTTTACAGCAAAACACAAGCTTCCTTCAGCATCCTGTCATGCAGCTCAGAATTCTTTCAATGAAATCAAATTTTTCCCTTGATTACCTGACTGCAAAAATGCCTTTCTAGGTTAACACAGTTGTTAACTGTCTTAGAGAGGGCAAAGGTTTGTTTTTATATGATCAATTTGAAACAAGATGGGGCAAAATTTATCCTCAGTTATTTACAGTAAGTATGTGCTGTAGAAATGGATGTGTTTTGTACTGTGCTTCTGAAATTCTGTCCCATTGACGACAAGGGAACCAAATTTAGAAAGCTGTTGTTACTGTATCTCAGGTTTAGCACAAGTGCCCATGAATGAATTTCTGCTCCAACATGTGAAGCAACATCAACTTGATCCTTTGATTCCATGCTTCTCAAGCTCTCCAAACATTGACGGTCCATATCAGAGCTTGCGACAAGCTAATTGATGGAAATCGATTGTTCAGATTAGTCAACAACTCCATTATTGTAAGAACATCTCATTACCAGCATGGGACACGGTGAAGCAGACAGAGTTTGGTCCTTTTCTGCCAATTTTTATGTTGCAGTCATAATGTACAGTGGATCAAGCCCCTGAGCTCTATGTGTTATTCCTGCTTCAAAGTCCAAAAGAGCACACAGCAGATTCATGTAATTATTAAATTGAGCACCATCAAATGAAATTAAATTCTTTGCTGAATGTCCATAGAGGGTCCACAATTGACAGACACAACTTCAAATAAAGATCTCAGTTTCTCTTCTTTTTGACCAAAATAGATTTCAAATTAAACTTACTCTGATTTAATTTCACACATTTTTCTTCCATTTACACCTTTAGTATGAGAAAATGTCACAACTTATTTCTTCAAATGTGTTTCATAATTGGGCTGAATCTTTCTGTGGGAACTGGTCAACAGAAGTCACAAGGACACCAGATCTCCAGGTAATACAGCTCTTGCAGAACTGGTTAACAGAAGTCATGGGGCCCTGGATCTCCGGGTAACACAGCCCTTTCAGAACTCAGGCTGACTGCAAGCTTCCACAAAATTCCAGAAGTTTACTGTAATTGCCTCGCTTTAGCCATTAGCTGATAAAAATCAAACTAGGCTGCATGCTTTTGACTTATTTTGACAGCAGCTTGAGGGCCTCAGTGACTCTGAGCCATTATGAACTCCGGGGTCTTTGCCTTTGCATTCACCATGTAATAGTGCAATGAGGCATAGTGTCAACACGTTGTATGGTGCACTCTTGCAACTGTCATCAGCAGCTGCTCAAACTGCAGAATATTTAGGAAGGTGATCCTTTGCTACATTAAAATAAAACCCCCAAAAATAGTCAGAACAAACTGGCTATGAGTAGCTGTTTAGATTCCTTGATCAGTTTTGCAATAGTTTATATTTTTTATGATAGCATTAAGTTTGCAGTGGGTTGCATGTTTCAAATTGTTCCATAATCTCGTTCTTTTCCTGCATCAGTAATCTCCTCTGGCTGTATAATCATCCAAGATATTGTGCTCTTCTAATTTCTTGATCATTGCTGAATTTAAGTAGCAAAAAAGTAAAAACAAGGGTAAACCTGGTTTGGAAACTTGCCAAAAAAGTCATGGGGAAGCATGCCTAGAATGCTGCTCAATGCCCACAATTTGTTTTCTATTCTGGAACTCAGTATTATCTTTTGATAGATGTTTATTCATGAATTTAAATTATGGTTATTCAATAATAAATGGAAGTGCTCAAGTGAAAATACACTCAGATACAGAATTATCTCAAAAAAAAACAAAATATCCCAGTGTCAGTCTTGTCCAGTCAGACTACAGGGGGCCAGTGGTTGCCATGATAACTTAAAGGAGTGTGTAGCAACAAAAGAACAAGGACATTCAACCCTCTGAGTCTGTTCTGTCATTGGGTTAGATTATAACTGAGCTGTTCTGGACTGTGCAGGCTAAAAAGAAAGTCAGCCAGGCCTCTTTGTTTATGATTGTCATCTATTGTCCCCTGACACAAAGTACAAAAGTACAGAGGCTCAGTGAAAACATGACGAGGATAGATTCTGACAGTCTGGCTGAACGTCTTGCCATTGCTTATTATCCAAGCTCATGCATGAACTCTGTCCACTTGCACTAAGTACTGGAGAGTGATTGTACGCCTGAGGAACGCTACCCTAGAAAGAACTCAAAATTGTTTCAAGAGGAAGCAAGGAAATAGAAATAAAACCATACCAACCAGGCAGTCATTTGGAAATACGTGCACAATATATTGAACTGCATTAGCACAAACTTCTGGGGACTGTCTAAATATGAAGAGGAAGCTTACGTCCAGCCACATGGGATTGACCCACATCTTTGGTTGTATATATTTAATGCACAATGTGCTTTGATTACCACTTCCAAAATTTGGCTCTGTTTATTTCAATCAAACCAAATTTCAGAAGCAAAACACAACTCACAGACACCACTAAATCATGTGTTTACCTCAGGCGACTGACATGGTGAACATTATACAATGCTATTTTCCAGCAAAACTATAAACTTGTTCCATTAAATTGCATTTACATTTACAACAGCAACTGCAAATTTATGGAAATCTCACTGCTATATTTTAGGTGCCACACATTTAGATTATTGCAAGGAATAATTTCACCCATGAGTTAATTTGTCAAAAGTTGAACATTTTCACAAACTACATTTCCAATAAGAATCTTGTAATGTTACATTATTAAAGCTTAATAATTGTTCAAAATAAATAATGTTAGTCATTCTCCAAGCAGCCAAATGGTTGCCTCTTGGTCATAATAATCCTATTGTAGGAGTGCTTTCAAATAGCTCAGATGCATGTATTCTTACCTCCTAAAAGTCCTCTCCATAGGTTTCAGCATGCAGTAAGTATTAAATCTTATTTTGCCCTCCCAGTCAGATCCTTCCTGCATGGTTGAAACATCAGTCCCAGTGCATGCTGCCTCCGCGAGGACTGCAATGGGGACGAGACGGTTGTCCACCTCTTTGCGGGCTGTAGGTTTGCGAGGAGGGTGTGGCGAAAGATGCAAGGGTCCTTGTCACGTGTCATCCCCAGCAGCTGTGTAACAGAGGATTCTCTGATCTACAGGCTATTCTTAGGGACACACACAGAAACAGACATCAACTGCTGCTGGAAGGTCATCAATGCAGTGAAAGATGCCTTTTGGTCTTCCCGAAACTTGTTGGTCTCCCAGCACTGTGAGATGTCCATAGAGGAATGCTGCCGGCTGGCACATTCCAGGCTGCAGGAGTATGTGCTGAGAGACGCACTGAAGCTGGGTACAGCCAACGCAAGGGGTCAGTGGGGAAGGACTACAGTTTAGGGTTCTTCTGCCACTGGAGAGGGAGGGGCAGGGTCAGACGAGAAAGCCCCTTAAGTACTGTAAACACGGGATTGGGGTAGCACCCCAGGGAGCCACACGAGTGGCATCGGTGCTGTTTTTTTTATATATAAAAAGGTAACACTAATGATTGATCCATACATGAATGTAAAGGTTTGCACTGTTTAATTGTTGTATATAGTTTGTTTTTTTATGATGAATAAAGTTTATTTTGGAATAAAAAAATAAGTATTAAATCTGGCGCACCAGTACTACCCTGAGAGAATACTGCACTGTTGGGGTGTCACCTTGTGGATAAGTTGCTAAACCAAATGGATGTAAGTGATCTCATGGAATTTACTTTGAGGGACAGCAGGAGAGTTACCCTGGCTAATATTTATCCCTCATTCAACATCAGATTATTGTGTCATTTTCACATGGAGCTTGCAGGGCACAAATAGACTGCAGAGTATCCATAATTCCAATGGTTGCTACACTTGAAAGGTAGGTTATTGAGTGCAATGGCCTCTGGGATGACTTGGGGGTGTGAAAGGTGCAAGCCTTTCTTAAAGTATGTCACTGCACATCTACCCACAGCAATGATAGGAGAGTTACATTATCATTTTCTTCTAATATTTATATACTGACTTCAACTTTATATTCTTGAATAAAAAAATAATCGAGTAGTAGAGCACCAAGAGACCACTCAGCCCCATCGTACAGTACCTTGCCTGCTTTGCACTAGAGCAGTAAGAACCGCCACAGCCATAATTCTCCCAGGAAATCTAAAACACCAGGATTTGGCATGTGAGTTTTGAGCAATTATTCCAAGAACTGAGTTCAGGAAAGGAAAATAGTTAATTCCATAACATTGCCCACTTAAGTATAAAAATAAGTGGCAAGCAATCTTTCCAGACAATGTCTGATACTTGTATCTCATTTTCATTTTCATAGTGTCAACCCTATCTTTGTGATAACACAGAGATTGATAGTACTCTAAAGAATCGGGAGAAATTAATTGGATGAGCTGAGGAATGGCAAATGGAATCTAATGTGAATCAATGCAGTCTAATGCATGTTGATACAGGAAAGATAAAATATGTGCACACAAGGACTGTATGTCAATTAGCAAAGGTGAAAAAGAAGATGGATATGGATGCATCTATTGATCATCCATTAGCAAAAGCCAGTTGAATCAGGCATCAGGATGCATTTGTTTTAAGTTCAGACGTATTACTTTAATCCTCTGAAACTTGTTGATTCAGAATGCTGATGGCTGTTTTGGTCATTTTACCTTCAAAAAGTAGAAGGCATGGAAGAGGGTTCAGAGAAAAACAGCAAGATTACTTTGAAATAGAATATTCAACATGCGAGAAGAAGATCTTAAGAGGGAAGCTTATATTAATTAGAAAAATGATGGAAAGGGCATGAATTAGGTTAGAAAATAGGAGCAGAAATTGGTCAATAGTCCAAACCCACTCCACTATTTAAAATTATGGTCGATCTGGTAAATTGGTTTATCATTGTCACTTGTACCAAGGTACAGTGAAAAACTTATCTTGCATACCGCCCATACAGAACAATTCATTACAACATTGTTTTTGGGAGGCAGGGAGGTTTGGGAGGGATGCTCAATTGGCTTCAAGTGCCCTGGGATTAGGCAAGGTGGGGCGAAGCACTCACTGTATTTGCACCAGATTACTGATCAGCAGCCTCTGCGATAGCTGCGTGTGGGTTGGAGGGCAGAATCAGCTCTTCCACTTTATTAATGATCCTGTTGATATTTATCAGCAAGACTCACACCTGAGTATTTGTCACTTGGGCAAACCTACTAGTATTTATGGAAACTTAGCACAAAAAGAACAAAGACCTTTAGGAAGATGGAGACAGAAAAGGAACTGACAGAGAAAACTTAGAAAGAAAAACAAAGCAACAGATGCCTGATTTCATCCAAACTTAGTTTGGATTCCACTTTGGATCAACTTGATTTTGAATTGGAAGGAGCAGATGAGATTGTAATGTCAAAAGTCTGCATGTACCTTGATATGGAGTTTGAAAAAACATAACCCTCAATGACTAGATAGTTCTATGCACAATGAAGTATAAACCATGAAGAAGGCGTCGGCAGTTAAGTTGGCTGGTGGAGGTGACCCTATTTGATAGCAGCATGTGGTAAGGTGACAAAGTAAAATTTGTGCCAGGAGATATGCAGCTTTGTTGATACAATGGAGCAAATTGTCTCAATGGAATGGGAGGAGGAAATTCCATTGAATCTTGCAGTCTGGAAGAAGAACATTCAACTTGTATCTGTGCTGACTGTTTTAAAGCATTGTCCAATTAGTTCCATACCCTTGGTCTTTCCCTATAATGCTGTGATATGTTCCTTCTCTTTCTGGGCTATTTAGTCTGATATGGATGCACTGCTTTATGTTCTTATGATGGAATAAATGTGACCATGTGACTTTCCCCCATTATAATTTCAACATTGTATCAAGGTGGTACAATCTTGGAAAGGCTCACTTAGAAATTCATCCCAGTTGGTAACGCACAATGTGTTATATAGCCACGTCAGAATGCTGTATACTACCTCTGAAATTCATCCTACTGAAGTCAACGTAGCTTGTTCTGATTGAGGATGAGATTCTGAGCACCCAAGCTTGCCAAGAGCTTGGATAAAAATGTAAAGCATTAAGAGAATCAAGATAGTCCCAGCTTTCCCAATTCATGCTTAAAGTAAAAACATCTTCATAAATTTTGTAATCATCAATC
Organism: Pristis pectinata; assembly: GCF_009764475.1. Lineage (NCBI taxonomy): Eukaryota > Metazoa > Chordata > Chondrichthyes > Rhinopristiformes > Pristidae > Pristis > Pristis pectinata. Next base: position 98,122,654 of record NC_067409.1, on the reverse strand, counting down.
ACTTGTGATGGCTCAACTTATTGCTCACATTGTCAAAAATATTTGACATCTATTAATGTCTCTATTAATATTCAGCATCTGCAAAGGTCACAATACTTGTAGTCAAACCTTACGTGCATGACATCCAGACACAAAAAAAAAATCACAATCCACAACTGGCATATAACTAGATTACACCACTTCTGAAGCATGCTAATTGTGTAAAGCACAGAACTGGAATGGTAAAAATATATGTCGATCAGGACATAACCAGCAATTTACTCACTTCAAGGCATTAAACCTATGGACTTAATGAAAACAAAATTAAATTATAATTCACTCAGGAATGGATACAAACCAAATTAAACCTTTCCAGTTCCAAGCAACACTTCATCAACAAAAATGAATCGAAAAATTGTTCCTTTAAAAGCAATGTTCTGTCTATCTTGCCCTGCCTGAACACTTTTATCACAGAAGCACATTAGGCCCTGTCTGCTGAAGCAGCACCATAGTTAATATGACTAAATATGACAGCAGATAGAGTAGGCCTGACATGATTTGACAATAAATTTGGTTAAGAGAAGAAAAGTGCAGTAATGTAAGCAGTTGATGCCCTTAGTTTCTATAAAAAGGTTTAAGCACTCAATATCTTTGGCCCTCCCTGCCTTACTGCTGTTCTTTGAAATTTGCCAATCAATCAGCTTAATGCAATATTATTTAAACAAAATAAACTGCAAATTTCTGGCCTGCACTGCTCTCAGTAAGTGAGAGAAAGCAGTGTACACTTGTAAAGCACAATGGGTAGGAACTTCCTCAGGCTGACCAACACTGGCTCCCAATTAAGCAGTGCCTGACCATTCAAATCGCTCCATGATCTTGCCCCTCTCTTTCTCTGCACTCTCCTCCTGACCTCCAAGTACCTGCTCTCCTCTAATTGTGCCATCTGAATCAGCTCCAAACTTAAGTGACTACACTAGTGGTGGCCAGAACTCTAAACTCTGGAATTCCCTCCCTATATCTCTCTATTTCACTTTCCTCATCATTTTTGACCAAACGTTCTGTCTTCTTCTCCAGTATTTCCTGTGTATAGATGTCAATTATTATTCCATACAATGCTGTGAAATGCCTTAAGATATTAACTGTTAAAGCTGTTTTTAGAATAGAAATTGTTGCTGTTAGTAAATCTGCTTTTATTACATTTTTCAGGAGATGCACAGGATCACAAAAAAATGCATCAATTGATGAGTATAGAGTCATCAAAACTCTTACTAAACACGTTAAGTATGTCTGCTTTCTCCAATGAACACAATAGATTCTATTGTACTATTTCAAATATGAGCAGGTGAGATATCCCGTGTCTCTGCCAATATTTATCCCTCAATCAACATTACAATAAGAGGTAATCTTGTTTTTCACCCAAAAGTCAGTGGAAGCTTGCTGTGCATCATTTTTGTGACATTTCAACCAAGAATATACTTCAAAAGAACTTTGTTGTGGACTACTTGAGGTGATGTGGAAGGTGCAGTTTAAATCCAAGTCTTTCAGCAATCTGACCTCTTGAGAAGATGGGTTTGTAAAATCACAGGGAGTGATTTTGAGTTTCTGGAATTGCCAATTGGGAGTCCAACTTGCATTTCTCTTGGTCTCCACCTCTATTGTCCATAATGAAATGGGGCTGTCATTTCATGAACACCCATTTCACAAAAAGTCAAAAGTACACCCATGGGAGTTTCAAATTTTAAATAAATAGCTTTTAAGGAACAGTTTTTCTTTCTGCAGGAATGGCATTCCTGCACAAACTTTTCAGGTGCAAGGTTTTAGAATCAGATCACTAGACATTTTTTTTTGATATAACTGGAGATTTCAGCATGCCTGGACTCAATAAGAGTAGACACCACAGAGTCAGCAGTATTTTTGAGCTGTATTAATGCAATGAGATGCCTCTGTATTTGACTGGGAAGATTTTCTGCTGAGGAATAAGGGTTAAAAATCACACTTGATGACTGCTGTGGTTTCTTTCTGATGCATCTCAGCAATAATTGCAATCACATTTTCCAGTCCATTTATTCAGTACTGACAGCCACATTAACTGCAGCCTTTAAGCTTACACAAGATGGCACTACTTAAAGGCGATGTGATTCAACAGTAGTAAAGCCACACCCTGCTGCAGCTGTACTTATGGACTGGCTCTAGCACTATCTTAGGCTTTATTTAAGTGTCATAATCCATAAGGCTTTAAGCAATCATTGATCAAATCATAAGGAACCAGAACACTGCATTATCACAATATGTTAAGTGCATCCCTATGTTACGGAAGGATTGCCTTCCTAGAAAACCATAACACAATTTTCAATAACACGAACCTTTGATAAAAATTGACAAAACGTGTTGTTTCATTCATATTTTGTGTTCATTTAGTTATTTTTTTTCTCACATAAATGCTGTAAGAGTTAAATTTTATTCCGTATCTCAAGTTCTTTGTGAATTCTTTAAAAGCAAATTTCTGTTACCCGAACTGCGCTAACATGCAGATACACTGTTTGTGCAAGTGCTTTCATTAAATAAAGCAGACATTCATAAGTCAAACTCTGGTGCTGAATGGAGATCTTCTATTTCTTTTACTTGCTTTCAAAATATGAAGAGTAGTTAATTCTTGAGCGATAGTGTTACTCTACAACAGTGGGATGCTCCATTGTGATGGCCAGTTCCATCACAGGTACTCTCTCTCCACCATTGAAGTCATCTACAAGAGGCAATGTCTTAGGAAGGCGACATCCATCATTGAGGACCCCACCATCCGGGCTATGTCCTCTTTTCATTGCTGCCATCAGACAGGAGGTACAGGAGCCTGAAGACCCACACCTCAAGGTTTAACAACAGCTTCTTCCCCACTGCCGTCAGGTTCTTGAACAGACCTGAAAAACCCTAATTCTACCTTAATATTTCTCTTAACTTGCACTAAATGTCATTATGTTTATTTTTATTTATTTTGTCATGTAAGTTATGTATAATTTCTGTTAATTTAAGTTTATGTAATTTATGTTTGTCATGTTTGCAATGTACTGAGTTGCTGCTGCAAAAAGCTAATTTTCATGGCATTTATACCCTGGGTATGTATGCCCATGACAATAAACTTGAACCTGATGCTCATACACGACATAAGAATCCAAACCTACTTAATAATTACCCCAGTTACATTTAGGGAGTATAAGGAGTGGTGGGATTCCCATCAAATGTAAAAGCTGGAACTCAGCACAGGACCTGCAAAACATTTTGGTGGGAAGAGGGAAAAGAGAAGCCACGTGGTTGTGAGCATCATTCTAACCATCACAGTTAATGCAAAGCATGCACACTGACCGGAAACACAAGAGACTGCACATGCTGGAATCTGGAGCAACAGACAAAGCACTGGAGGAACTCAGTGTGCCGGGCAGCATCTATGGAGGGAAATGGACAGTCGACGTTTCAGGTCGAGACCTTTCATCTGGACTGAAAGAGGAGAGATGGCCCAGTATAACGGTGGAAGGAAGGGGTGGAGCATGAGCTGGTGGGTGATAGGTGGATCCGGGTGAGGGGATTGATAGGCAGATGAGGGAGGGGGGGAGAGTGGGAATGATGTCAGAAGCTGGGAGGTGATAGGTGAAAGCAAGAAAGGGCTGAAGATGACGGAATCTGGTAGGAGAGAAAGGTGGCGCGTGGAATAAAGGGAGGGAGGTGGGGAGAAGAACCAGTGGGAGGCCTGTATGGGTGATGGGCAGATGGATAGGGTGCGGGAGGGGGAAGAGATAGGGTGATGCGGACCAGTTGCACCAGGAGGAGAGAGAGAAGAAAAAAAAGGGGAACGGGATAGAGGGGGAGCGGTTACTGGAAGTTTGAGAATTCGACGTTCATGTCGCCAGACTGGAGACTGCCTAGGCAGAATGTGAGGTGCTTTTCCTCTAAGTTGTGTTTAGCCTTGACCTGGCAGTAGACCAACATGTCGGTGTGGGGAAAGGAAGTGGAATCAAAATGGCTGGCCACCGGGAGATCCCGGCTGGCGTGGCGGATGGAGCGAAGGTGCTCGAGGAAGTCGTCCCCCAATCTGCATCCGGTCTCACCGATGTAGAGGAGGCCGCAACGGGTGCACCGAATGCAATAATTAACAACGCGTGATTCGCGTGTCAAGGACTGCCTCACCTGGAAGGGCTGTTTAGGGCCCTGGATGATACTGAGGGAGGAGGTGAAGGGGCAGGTGTAACTGTGTAGTTACAGGGCCGAGTGCCTGGGGAGGGAGGGCGATCAGTGGGTAGGGGTGAGCGGATGAAGAAGCTCCAGAGAGAGTGATCCTTGTGGAAAGTGGAGAGGGGAGGATATGCCTGGTGGTGGGGTCCCATGTAAGACCAGTTTCCTGTGGAGCTTGTGATAGAAGCTAACGTGCACAGGTAGTTTGCATTCAGCTGCAGTTCAGTGAGTGGCACCCTCACTTTGAGTCCAAAAATTGTGGAGTTTGAGTCCTTCTCCAAAAAGTTAAGAACCAAAATTAGATGTCACATTCACAGTGCAGTACTAAAAGAAAGCTTTCCTCTTGGAAGTGCCACATTTTGCAGAAACATTAGACTGATGTCCTTCTGGCCCCAAATGTGGACTACTGTAGGTGCTATTTTGAAGAAGAGTACTGGAGTTATTTCTGATGTCCGGCTAATGTTTATCCCTCAATCAAAATTACTGAAACAACTTATCTGGTCATAGTCACATTGCTGTCTGTAGTAGCTTGCATTGGACTAATTGGCCTTCTATGTGGCAACCGTGGATACACTTCAAAAGTGTAACTTCAAAAGCAAAAACTTTTTTTTGGATTATGTTGTGTTCATGAAAGACTATGTAAAAATGCACATTTTTTGTCCCAAATTGGTAAATTTACATTCAGCAGTCACAATGGCATTGAACAGGTAACATCTGCGTAGACATAAAAGGCAAATCTCGTTACATTTTTGCAGCCTTGTATAAAGTTTTGGGATTGGAAGAAATTATAACTGAGAACAAAAGGCAGTCAGATCCATTACCGTGCAGATCTGAAGGCCATAGAATAAAATGTCAGTGTAGGACTACATCTGGTTTTCCTCTTTTATACACATAATATAAAGTCATGTCAAGACCATGCTTTAGGGCAAAGAAAATGATCTGAGCCAGGGTTAACCAGAGTGATTTTTTTAAATATGCTTTCAGATTTTGATATAACTGAATACAAAAAAATAGCAGAAGTACCATCTCAAGTGGACATTTGGAAATTTTACCCTTGCCTAGAAATTAGACTTTAGAGATTGTTTTTATACCCCAGGTAGGTGCTGCATGTACTGCAGCTTCCCATGAGTTATTCCCATATTTCCATTACAAAAAAGAATCACAAAATTGTCAGAAAGCTTTAAGAAAAACACATGTGCTTCTCCACCCAGATTTGTGCAAATTGGTAAGGCACACAGCCCAAATTAGCAGTCCAGCTCACGCACAGCTCTCACGAGTGCAGTAGCCCTGAAAGTCTCCTCCCCTATAGGCACTGAAAGGAAGAACTTACATAATGGTGGCAAGGGTCAACAGGGAGACTGCAGGTCAGGAGAACAGAGCCTGAGGTTCATCCAGTGTGACTTACAAGTGCTTATTAGTGCTACTGATGGGAAGAGGGAGGTCCTTGAGCTCCAGGAGAACTGGAACGGCTACCATTTGGAGAACTTGGGTGGATGAAGCTGGGGTGGTGTCTGGCTGTGGTGACAATGCCTGTATCAAGGAGCAACAAGTTCCATCAATTGAGTTGCAACGTCAAGGTGGTTTGTGTAATGCCACAAAAAAAGACCTCTCAAACTGGCAGTAACATTCTCGCACAAACGCACGTGGATTCCATCGACATCTCCCACAAATGAATCCCTCTGCTACAGTAACTCCTACCCTCACATCACCACTTACATTCCAGTACCACAATCCCCACCGAGGTTGAGTATTATAACTGAGGTACACAGCGTCTACTAATAACTGTCATCTTTTTCATTTAAGCAAAAGTTGCCAAATATGGGATTGAAATGGGGGGTACACCCAGACAGCAATCCTCACCAATTAGGAGTGAACCACGCTAAGACAGATGGGTCACAGAATCCCAAACAGCTGGGAGACCAAGACGGACTTGAAGCCTACAAGTTATGTGCTCTACTGTTTCATTCTGATGGCAAATATCAGTGGTGCTGTAGAAACATGAAGAACTAAATACTACGTGTTACAAATGAACACAGCACAAGAACATGAGGAGCAGACCACCAGATCCCTCAAGCCTGCCCCACCAGTCAATATGATCATGGCTGATTTATGCTGGCCTCAACTCCTCTTCTCTGCTGTTCCCCATAACCCTCAAATCCTCAGGCTTTCAAATCATTATCAACCTCCACTTCAACTATATCCAGTGACCTGGCTCCCACCACCCTCTGAGGCAGAGAATACCCTTCGAGAGGAGAAATTTCTATGCACCTCAGTTTTAAATGACTGCCTCCTTATTTTGCAACTACATCCCATTGTATGTGACTCCCATTAGAGAAAACAAATCTCAATGACTCCCTTGTCAAGCCACCTTATGTTTGAATACCACCCCGATTCTTCTGTTATCTGCTATTATCTTTGATCTGCCTTCACAGAGGATCAATGGAGGCCTGAGGTGGAAGAGGTGGACTGAATGGAGCAGGAGAGAATGAGCAAGCAGCACATTCGGGTGAGAGGAAGAGACTGACAGGACATTGGAGGGAAGAGAGCAGTTGGAAGGGACACTGAAGAGAGTGAAGCAGAGAGGACCCTGAAAAGAGCAAGGGGGATATGCAGGGGAGGGATGGAGAACGAGGAGCACTTGCAGATGGGTGGAGATTGAAGCAACTCCACAGAGAATGGAGGAGACTGATAGGACAGTGGAGGGCAGAGAGGAGATTGAGAAGACACTAAAGGCAGGACTGGAGACGAAGAGCACAGGGAAGATTTGCAAACTGCACCATTGCACCTGACATGCTGTGACATCATCTCAGAGATGGACACAGCACCTCTAGATCTACCATTTGATGGGATCAAACATAAGATACAGAGGGAAGTGCATCACATGAGATGGGCCTGGAGCCAACAACTTACAGTCATGCAGGAGACAGAGAACCAGGTGTGGAGTTCGAAAGAGGGGCGTCCAGCACAGGAATCAGGTGAGAGCCACAATTGGGGTGTCTTTCTGACCCAGCGGACGAGGATGCCCACAGAATTGGTGGGTGCACTGCCAGACCTGCCTGACCTACTGCAAGAGATGACAAGGAGCAGGAGGAGCCCATCTCGTTACTCTCACAGCAGGGCGTGTGGAACCAGGAAGCCATGAGTGCCTCCCTGGAGACCAAGAGCACTTCCTGGCACAGCGTTTACTGGAGCAGGTGTCAGCTGTAGCAGAGGACGGACAAAGTCCGAATGCACCCACGCAGTCCTGACCTGACCCAGCTGGGCAAGCGATCTCTGCCACACGAGTGCGTCTTCATGCTCTAACCAAACGGCGACAAAGAACAGAGAGATGCCACTTGCCAACAGGTTGCTGTTCACATACAGAAATGAGATGCCATTCGAGAGCAGATAGTGGTTTTCACTGGGTAGAGAGGTGCTAGCCGTTAGCAGCCCTTCCATTTTCCAGGAGCAACGGGACGCTGCACGTGAGCAGTCTGGGGCTCTGCTCAAACTGAGTGATGCTGGGGGTCAGCAGACTGCTCTGCTGCATGGAGAGAGGAAAGCCACGCGTGTGCGGATCTCTCTCTACAGAACAGATATGGCATGTGTTAGACTCTCCTCAGATACAGGTATCGACACATGCGCCCTCTACTCCTACATCTCTTTATTGTGAGCAGAACCACTGTCTCACTGCAGAGAGAATTGTCTCTGGAAAGAGGAGGAAAAACAGCAGTAAGGGTAAAAACAAGATAACAAATATGCTTTAATTTATGGTGAAGGGTAGGTATGAAGAGAAGGGAGGGAATGTCTGTGATAAGGAGACTAAAGTGGTAAAGGTAACATTTTAAAAGCTGGCAGGTAGCAACAGAAGAGAGGAAAAAAAAGAAACATGTTAAAAGATACGCAGCTACATCTGGTTTGGGGTGGGGAGAGTTGTACCTTAAATTATAAAATTCAATGTTGAGGTCTGAGGGCTGAAACATTTCCAGATTGAAGATGAGGTGCAGATGTTCAAGCTTATTCCTCCCCGACTCTGCAAATTAAAACATGCTTGTTTCCTTGTTTCGATGAAGGGTCTCTGACCAGAAACATTGGTTCTGTTTCTCTCTTCAGTAATGTTGCCCAGCCGCTGAGTACTTCCAGCATTTCCTGTTTTCATTTCAGATTTTCAGCATCTGCAGCTCTGTGCTCTAATCTGTGTTTGTGGGTCTGGAAGTTGACACTATGATGGAACAACATTTGAGCCCTTTAAACTGCAGGTCGACAATAAGTAGACTAACAGCAGAAACTGAGGTTACTCTGCTTAACAATACAATATGATCTGAATGGCATTCAGAAGTTGTGGAGATCCTGAGAGTGGTTAACACTTCCAGCCCCACCATCTTTACATCGCTCCACGATTTGGCTGCGTTTTTCACTGCATCTGTGCGTACATGTACTTGTTCATATGACAATAAACTCGACTTTGACTTTGGGCAGTAATCTGAAGACAGTCCCTCTCATGGCCTTAAAGGGTATCCTTTCATACTCCAGATGAACAGGAGCAGCCTTCAAAAAGGCAGACTGCAGCCCAGGAGGCACTGCGACATACTGTTAGCAAATGTAAACCTAGTGTACGGAAATGGAACACAAGGGCACCAGGGTATTTATTTTCCTGCTTAAATTCATGTGGCTTTGTTATAAATTTCTGTGAAAACACAGCCATATACAAACAGCGCAGGTACTTTTTTGTTTTTGCACCCACGATCAGCCGGGTGTAACAGATAACGTCAGGGTTCATGCTGGGAGAGTCACACCGACTGCTGCACCTCAACGAGGAAGCTTGGGAAGTGGGTGTGTGCCACGTGATGGCCCCAGACTGCTCCTCATCTGAGTGATGCCTTCCCACTGTGGATCAGAGCTGAATGGTAGCAGATCTCTTCACTATGAGAGTTATCAACAGATGCCACTGCTTACATTATGGTCTGCTGGTGATTGAATCTGACCCCCAGTGACTGGTTGTGTCCCTCTTCGTGATGTTCATTCCCTGGTTGTTCTGCACACACTTTGATTTTTGTGGTCACTTCTGGAGCAGAAGTTCTCGTCAGAAAGTGATACAGTGTGAGAGGCTCCCTGCAGGGTATAATTTCTTCTGTAAAGTGCCACTTCTGTTGTGGACCCTGGTCTTGGGATGATGTGGGGAGGGGTGGGAGTTTAAATGACATCTTGGAGGTGCAGTGAGAACTGATGGATTGTGCATCTGATTCATCAGGTAATTGTGCTGTGTGAACAAAGAGCTTCCTTTAATTAAAATCAATTAAAATTGTGCCCCCTTTCATCCCCACCCCCACCATGAAAGGATACACATGTGTAATGGATTTAGATGATCCTCAAATGGGATCTCAGAAGGTCTCATTGATAACTGATGTTTAAACCACTGATGATTTCATGACATACGAATGAATGCCAGCCAGATTACACTGCTGTCATGTACAACACCTCCAGTTTATGCATTTACTCTGCTTCTTACCAGATGTGTATGCTGATTAGCAATTCAAAGGGATCAAAAGATGAAACAATGCTTGCACCTGCAGAGTAGATCCGAGGCAAGGAGAAAGAGTTTTGGTTTTCAGAAAACACAGCTCTATTTAGTGAGCTGCAGTCTATAGGTAACACAAAACTGGCAGCCACAAGCAAAGGAAGAAGAGAGAGGTGAACATTCACATAGTATGATTTGCTAGCTCTGTATTCAAGAAGTACATTGCTTTGAGAGAAACTTGATCCGGACTTCTGATGATGCAGTGTGATTATGAGAAGTGCTTTTTTATCAGGGAGTGCCTTCTTGCCCTTGCTGTGATGTTGTCCCTCCTTCCAACCATTGGTAAATGATGGTGTTGGTGACAGTTGAACTATCTCACAAGTGATACGTCACACCCAAAAAGTCCAATTTACAACCTTAAATTAGAAAAGAGAGTCATGCAGTGTCAACACCATTAACTGGATACATTATGAGTAGAAATCATTTTCTGTACCAAAGTATACAATAAATGAAATGCTGAGTCCAATTTCATAATGGGTGCTATTTCGATTAATTTTTGGTGCTCTCCCTGAATCCTTGCATTAGTGTCATTTGTGTGATATCTGCATTAAAAAAATTGACTGGGACCAACTTCTAAGCTATTTGAGCTTGTGCCCTTTTTGTGAATGATGTTGCTTTATGACTCTCATGATCTGAACCATTTTTTTCCAAATAATGAAGGCTGTTTCATAGGAATTGTGAGTTGCTTTTTGTTGCAAAAGCCCTCCAATTAAATGCAAAATGAATTTCCTTGCAGATTTGCAAAAATCTGGTTTGAATTTGATTTCAAATTGGATGAAAAATTCTAAATACCGATCACAGTGAAAGATGCACAGTGCCATAATTAAATATAATATCATTGTAAATGTAACCCAGTTGACAGTGAAAAATGTGGAGTGCTACAATTAACAATAATAACCTTGTGGCTACAATCCAATTTACACTGTGACGTGCAGATTGCTATAATTATCCAAAATAATATTGCAAGTATAATCCAGATCAACAAGCAGCATTCTTTAATCTTGATTAAAGCAGTGGTTATAGTTTGCCTGACGGTAACTACAGGAACTGCTGTAAATTTGATTCACCTCAAAGCAGTCAGTGTCGCCAAGGTGACCAAAATGATGAACTTTGGAACTTTGGCCCTCATTTTGAATTCTGCTCTCAGGCAACTGAGTCCATTCTTCTTCCCAGACTAGAGAAACAAAGGACTGCAGATGCTGGAATCTAGATGAAAAACACGATGATGCTGGAGGAACTCAGCAGGCCAGGCGGCAACCGTGGAGAAATGCAGGCGGTCAACGTTTCAGGACTGAAGATAGGAAAAGGGGAAGCCCAATATATAGGATGGAAAGGCAGAGCAGTGATAGGTGGACAAAAGAGGGGAGGCGGGGTGGGCACAAGGTGGTGATTGGTAGATGCAGGTGAGAAATAGTGATAGGCAGGTGCGGGGGAGGAGGGGAGAGCAGATCCACTGGGGGATGGGTCAAAGGTAAGGAGAGAAAGGGAAAAAAGAGATAGCCTAGGAAAGGGAAGAAGAGAAGCAGCATGGTGGGGGTGGGGGTGGGGATTACTTAAAGTGGGAGAATTGAATTCTCCTAAGCGGACCGCCTGCTTTTCTCCTCGGATGCTGCCTGGCCTGCTGAGTTCCTCCAGCACCATAGTGTTTTTCAACTTCTTCTCAGACTATTTCCCAAGTGAACAGGAATGTTCACGCTTTTGATGTCCATTCAATTTCTCCTGTGCTTAAGAACCCATTTCCTCTCCATCCGGAAGTATGTTTATTACCACTTTGCAACATCACCTAGTCCTTCTTCTTCTTCAAGCTTTATATCACTGCTAAACGCACATGTGCCCTTGTCAGCTGAAGACTCCAATGCTCCTCTTGCTGGGCTCCCATCTTTTGTTGCCTTCCAATTTTACCCAAATGCAAGCATCTGTACCTTGTCTACCACTCTGCCATGGATAGTCTGCCAACCCATTTAATTTTCTATTCAGTTAATTACTAAAACGTATTCAATAAAAACCCTGCTTCCATCTCCAAATTACAGTTGTCACTTCCTTGTAACATTTGCTACCTGAAGAGACGGCAGCAGTGTCACCAGTGGAGTGTTGGTTCCTCTCAGTTTGACCCTCTCTGCTGCGCCACTGTTGAGTCTCAATGCCTTGTGCATTTTGCTTGCACATCTGCAGACTGAGCACATTCAAGCTCAGCGTTGTTGCTATAAATTCCAAGGTCCAAATCAACCCTATCAAGTTTCACTGCGAAAGATAAAGCACTTGAAAATAATCTGCTTCAAATTGCGGTACAGAAATGATTACAAAGTCATGTCATTCTGCCCAAGTCTGTGATGTAATTTCAAGCTGCTGTGTCTGTAATCATGAAATATGGATGTTGTAGTCCCTGGCATTGATTTCAGCAGCATTCTGAACAGCATCTGCATTTATAAAGATATGCAGAAACTGGTTTTAAATCGATATCCTGAGTTACCCTTGAATCACAGCTAAATGTGTAACAATCCTAATTATTTCACTGACTTTGGCATTTAAGTCATTCCCAGTGTTGCACCCACACACTGCAGCAGAAATGTAAGCACCTATTTCTGCACTGCTGCCAGACTATTAAACATCCTTGGCATTTAGAATATTCAAATCAAATCTGTAAATTATTTAAGGTCTGTTCATTTATCTGCTCATTAAGCAAGTGGCCTAAATCTGGTATTGAGAAGGTAATTGCACAATATCATATTATCTCCCGAAATAAACAATCAAACTTCACTTATGACTTGATCTGTGAATACTATAATGCAACTTTCAACCGCAGAAGAGTAAAATCTAGGAAGTGAATACAAAATGTGCCTTTGACAGCCTTTTTATGATGGCTCAATATCTAATATTTATGGTAGGTTATTAGGAATGAGTAAGTTTCCCTTAGACAAAATTAAAAATGCTTGGAAACAAGATTTGCAGATTTCAATTTCTGAGGAAACTTGGAATGAAATTTTTTAATTGATCAATACTTCATCATTATGCACACGTCACTCCCTCCTTCAATTTAAAGTGTTTCATAGAGCTCACCTGTCCAAAGACAAGCTACCTCGTTTTTATTTGGATATATCTCCTTATTGTGATAAATGCAATAATGGAGAGGCTTCTTTAGTCCACATGTTTTGGACATGTCCGAGTCTTAAAAGATATTGGATAGAGGTATTTCAAACATTTTCTGTGCTTTTTAAAATAAATTTTAAGCCTAATCCTCTGACTGCATTATTTGGGATTGTAGGAGAAAAAGATATAATTTTGGAGACTTCTGATTTACACGTATTGGCCTTTATTTCTTTTATAGCCAGGAGGGCTGTGTTGCTTAAATGGAAGGAAGTTACTCCCCCTACTCATGTCCAATGGCTACAGGATGTTATGTCATACCTAAATTTAGAGAAGATCCGTTGTTCAATTTCTGAATCTAATTTAGACTTTCAAACATTGTGGGGACCTTTTTTGAACTATTTTCAAAACCTTTGATTTGGTGGTTAAAGTACAGATATTGGCTAATATTATTATCTGTTTAAGGTGTTTCTTTGTCCCTTTCTTACCAAACAGCTTCGGTCTTGGTAGTGGGTTTAGATTTTTTTAATAATAAAATTATTCCAATTTAATTGTTATTAATTAACTATCTTTTTTTGTTTATCAATACGGGGTATTGTGATTTTAAGTATGATTTCACACAATGTATTTTGTAGTATTTTGTCTTTTTTCTGATTCATGTACTCTGTATTTTCTATGTGGAATTAATAAAAAATATTGTAAAAAGAAAGAAAGACAGTCTTGGATCATCCCAAGGTGCTTTATAGTCTACAAAGCACTTTGGAAGGCTAGTCACTGCTTTGGTGCAGCATCAACTCTCATTCAGTCGGTAGCCCTCTAGCCACTCTGACTCAGAAGTCTGTGGACTCAAGCCACATTTCAGACGCTTGAGCACAAGACTTGAGACTTCAGACTTGAATCCAACCTGATGCACCAAGCGCAGTGCTGAAGCAGTGGTGCAGATGTTGAGTTTGTAATAAATGCTTACATGTAATACCAGTTAGTGGACAATAATTGTCCAGTTAATGCTATTAACCCTTTTGAAGATTGAACTATTTAATTACCTTCCATCCGGTGTTGCTGTAGTGTAGAAAACTCCAGAGCCTTCCTGCTTAGAAGAAAGCCAGGGTAAGTATGCCAGCTGGCAATGCAAGCTGTGCCTTCTAAGTACCATTCCAATATTTTAAAATACAGATAATTTCCAGTATGTGAAGGAATGAATGAGGGAGATACTGAGACCTGCTGTCAGAAGTGCTGGTTGATGAAACTATGAAACTTAGATGATATGACTGAATTGGAATTAGAACACTCGGTGTGATCCTCCCAATTGAAGTAACTTATGGACATGCACTGGTAGCAAGCTGTTTGATTCAACTGAGACTGTAAATGAAATAAAGTCACCCGGGTCATTGGATTTCCAAGTGAATGATATTGGAACTAATATAGGGAAGCATATACACTCTGTATTGAACTGGATGTGATAGTAAACCAGACAAAAGTAAAGCTATTGTTATATCTTACTGGTCACAAAGGAAGAAAATTGTACCACACCATAAAACATCAGCTGCACATCACAGAATGCATTATACATAATACAGACACATGACAACTCATCTAGAAGTGAAACAGTTGACTGCTTTTGGTTCTTTGTATATATCCAGGTACATGGAGAATCCACAGCTATTTTCTTAATGAGCTAACACTTTTAGCACTGATCTGAAAGACCTGGTCATTGGAGATTGGATTGCTTGCAGAATCTGGGAAGGTGACTTCCTGAGTCTTTGTTTGCTTTACCAAAGTGCATACAAATGTGCAAAGCTGCAGGACTATTCACTTCCAGGCAAAGAATACTGAATGGCCAATAGAAGGAAATGCATGCAGTGAAGTGCACGATATAAGGGAACATTGCTTGAATAGTTTAAATATTATGGTTGGTAACTGGATAACAAAGAAATACCTGTGTATGGAGAACAGTGTGAACTATATGAACAGTGTGAATCAGAATATCATTTCTATAGAATGAACAGTGATGACGACACAAGAGCCAATAGCACGGATGATAAGACCTAGGCAGGGATATCCGACGGAGCACAATATATCTGATGCCAATTCTGTGGGAGGAACATCCGCAAGACGAGCCAAAACTTTGGTGCAAGGGCAACAAGTGACATTTCAGAGCAACTCAGGAACAACATATAATGTCCTCCCAAAGCAATCCATCAGTCTTGAACTGCTGCAGTTAAAACCAATGAATCACTCTCCATTGGTGTGCAACGTTACACTGAAGCCTGGTGGGAGATGATCTCTGGAGGTGGTGAACTCAAAGAATCAAGAGAGCAATGAGATGGATCCCATCATAGCAAATCAGAAGGATGTCACACCTATGCTTGGAGGTATAGCAGATGGGACTGTTAAAGGTATACCTTGATAGAACTGGGAATATTGAAACAATGCAAGCAATCACTTCAGCTGTGCAACTCAAGTGAATACGTGGACATCGTTCCTGGAACAGGGAACTGGAAGGCATACAACATGAGTTCTACATGAAAGGAAATAGCTAATACAGCCACCCCAAAGCATCTTCCAGTGGTTCTCAAGGAGAAACAGAAAGCCACTAATACTAATACTGGAAAGGCTAATAGGACAGAGATAGTAGCCTTAGTGGGCATGCCTACCCCTGAGTATCCAAGTTGGTGTGTATTGAAAAACGAAATGCCAAACTGAGAATTTGCCTAGAACCAAGTGGCATTAATGGGGGTGTGAAGAGGAGTCACTACTCTATGAAGCTGATAGAAGATATTCTATGAGATCAGAGTCCTTTTGCACATCCAGGGACAAACAGTTAAATGAATCAAGGAGACGGTTACACAGAGCCTGGGTTGGGATACTTTGATGATAAGAAGGAGTTAACACTTCAGGAAGATATCCAAGGAAAGGATCTTGGAGCAATAGCCTTGCAGGAGGGTCAAAACTCACATAAGGAACTTTAATAGATGTGGAGATAGGTGATGCATTAATTGAGAATGCGTAACTGGACTGGAGAAGTTTCACCATTACACATATTGAAGAATTATATATCTGCACAGTGCTCAAAAGGCATTGAGATCATTCCTGTTAAGCCCCTCAAAGGGCACCAAAGAGATTGCAAAGAACATGTGTGAAGATGAAGGCATATAAATGTAAAGATTTACAGTGCATGAGCAAAGTCATGCACATGGCTGACACATTCAGCTGAGCCTATCTCAAGGACACAAGAGATGTCAAGGATCTTGAGCTTGAGACAGTCAACATGGTGAAACATATTCCAATCTCTCAGTGCTTGATGCAGGAGATTGAGGATTCTGCCAGATAAGATGATATGATCCAGCACCTGAAGCAAATAATTCGGACAGCATGGAAAGAGATGCAGCATGATGTTGAATCTATTTTAATGTGAGAGATGATCTGATTGTCAGAGGCTAAAGGCACATTCCCAAGCTACATTGGAACATGATAAAATTAGATCAGTCCCTGAGAGAAAATGGTTGCCTCTACAATGTGGGAAAAGATATCTTCTAACCAAGAATGAATGGATAGATTATCAAAATGCAAGACCGCAAATATCCACCACAAGAAGATTTAATTGTCATCAAGTCCCAACCAGAAATTGGGCAAAAGTAGGATCAGATGAGTGACATATAGTTATACTTCAAGTTCTGGGAGATACACCTTGTAGAAAATACCCACTCACTGATAATCATTCACAAGCTCAAATGACCTTTTAGCCAGACTTGGCACTCCTGAGGCACTGATCACAGATAATGGGCTACAGTTCAGAGCAGGCAACTTTGAAATTCTCTGAGGATTGGCAGTTTGATCAGCAGACAACATCATTTCACTTTCTTCAGAGTAAATGAAAGGCAGAGAACACACAAAGCTGGCCAAGGAGCTATTGAAGGAGGCTACACCATCACAGTCAGACCCCTTCTTGGGCATACAAGCCTCCCACAACACCCCTTGCAGAAACTATTGGCTGGAAGACCTAGAACCCTATTCCCACCAACAGGTCGGCTGCTAGTACCAGAAGTATAAAAAGATGTAGGTGAACAGTGCAGTTAGCCAAAGCACAAAGGGCATATTTCCGAAACAGAAGTGTCAAAGACCTGCCCCCAGTCAGAGTTTGAGGATCACATCATATATTTCAGTAAGCTGCGATGACTCGACATACACCACAGCTCACATGTACTGTATATGATGAAGAAGATTGGCTCACTTTGTACGAACAAGCACAAGTTCACAAAGATCACCAAGGAGGTTTGATTACCTGAAACAAATATGAAGATATTAGAGGATACACAACTAGCCTTCTGCAGTAAGGACAATGTAGCTCAGTAACAGGCCCCTGGTGAACTACAACCAATTAGAAGCAAATTGGGAAAAACAGTTAATCTATCTAAGTATCTCAAAGACTTTATGCCAAAGTGAAAGACATCAGTAAAGCACAGATATTTAGATATTTTGCTCTCTCCGTGACGCCCTTGTCCACACTGATCCCCCTCCAGGCATTTATCCCTGCAACCATGTTAAGCGTTACACCTGCCCCTACACCAGCTTTCTCACCACCATTCAGAGCACTAAGCAGTCCTTTGAGCACTTCACATTGGTGTCACTTATTGCATCCGGCGCTCCTGGTGCAGCCTCCTCTACATCAGTGAGACCTGACACATGCTGGTGGATCACTTCGTTGAGCACCTTTGCTCAGTCCATCATAACAGCCAGGATTTCCTGGTGGCCAGTCATTTTAATTCTACTTCCCATTCCCACACTGACGTGTCTGTCCACAGCCTCCTCTACTGCCAAGTTGAGGCTAGACGCAGATTAGAGGAACAACACCTCATATTCCGTCTTGGGAGTCTCCAACTTGACGGCATCAACATCGATTTCTCTAACTTCTGGTAAGCCCTCCTGTCTGTTTCTCTCACCAAACCCCCTCCCCCCCCCACCTCGTTTGGTTTACCTTCTCCCTCTGGCCCCTTTACCCCTTCCCTTGGCCTTCCCATGCCCTCACGACTTGCCAATCACCCACACCTTCCTCTTTCTGGTTCCCTACCTCCTTCTCTTTATTCCATGATCTACTGTCCTGTCCTATCGGATTACATCTTCTTCAGCCCTTTGCCTCTTCCACCTATCACCTCCCAGCTTCTCACATCATTCCCACTCCCCCCCCCATCTACTTACCTTCCCCCTCTCACCTGAACTCACCTATCACCCATCAGTTCGTGTTCCTCCCCCTCCCCCCACTCTTTTATTCTGGCTTCTGCCCTCTTCCAGTCCTGATGAAAGGTCTCGGCCCGAAATGTCGACTGTTCACTTCCCCCCATAGATGCTGCCTGACCTGCTGAGTTCCTCCAGCATTTTGTGTGTGTTGCTCCAGATGTCCAGCATCTGCAGCCTCTCTTGCGTCTCCATGCAATGTACATGATTATGTGTGATATCAGTTCATTGGTGCTTTAATGATGTCATGCCTTTAAGAATTGCATCATGTGACTAAGTGCTCTCTGGTGTTGCTACTGTGTGATGTCAAGAATGTTTCAAAGGCAGTCTGTTTGGAAAAAAGCCAGCATAACTGTGCTGATCTGCAATATGAGCTGCTTCATTAATAAAGTATCCCCAGTTGATATTTTAAATTACTGGCTACTGCCAGTTTCTGAGGGGGTGAGTATGTGATAAAGAAACTTCAAATCTACTAAGATTTGTGGCACCATGGAATCATTCAACTCAGCAAAAAGTTTGTGAAAATCTGGATCTGTAAATCAGAACCATCATTTAGTCAGATCCAAATGGTGGCTTTTAACTCCCAAAACCGGCCTCCCAAACCTTCCTTGGACACAATCTGGATACCAGCATTTGCAGTAAAACAGGCAAGTTGAATCAAATACCCTTTAAACGTCATTTCAGTTTGATTTCCAATGGAGAGTGAAACAGGGAGGAATGCAAGATGGGTCACTAATTCAATCATACCCAATTAAAAATTCTCCACCAGAGTCAAAAAGATGCCTCCACAGTAAAGGCTGGACAGCAGACTGTGTGATCAATGGCAAACAGACTCCCAGTCATAGGCTTCAAACTGCTGGTCATGTGCTTGCACAACACAGGGCAAAGCAGCAGCTGACTGACCACTAGGGACAGGGTGTTCAATAGCAGAAATTTGATGGCTGGCAGCAAAGATTGGTTTGCCCAACAAGGAGATGGGTCCTGGAAAATTGTATCAGATTGGGGTAGGATGTCACTCGGGCAGGGTAGATTTGACTTTCATGTCCAACCTGGAAGAATATTCCCGTGATTTGTCACTGAACAAAACAATGTTGACTCAGTTGGGCTTTGGCTGGATGGAAGGCATAAATCCTGCCCATGTCTTGTTAATGTAATGCAACCCTGCTTCCAGTGTGCACCTCAGCCAGCAGGGTGTTGACAGTTAAAATAGTGACCAGCAGATTTTCACTTTAAAGGCCAACCCTCCGACTGCTCTCCCAGGAAATGTGAGTTATTATTTCCCCTCAAACTCTGTTAGCAATTTGAGCTGCTAACCTGTATGTTCTGTTTATTCATTCCAATTACCATCCTTTATTCCCCTCCTTTCCTGAAAAGGATGACCCCTTCAAACAAGAACATTACATGGGCAGCCTTAATTGTATTGTACCTTGTTCGACTAACCTTTAATCCTGTGGAGATACCAAGCTGACTTGATAAACTTGCATAGGTTTCTCAAACTGAGCTGATTTTCTTAGGAGCATCTGTGATTGTCACAGGTTTTGACAGATTTTTATCTCATGGGATATTTATTTTACTAAAAAAAACTAATGTCAATGGAGGTAGTGATTGGTTCAATACAATCTTTCTAAAAATAATTTTGAGTCTTTTCAAATCAAGGCTAGGCACCTGTTGAAAAACCCTTGAATTTTTGTGCTAAACCCATGTTCAGCAGCACTACTAGAGAGAAGGTCCCTTACAGAGAGAGACGGGAACATTTATATTGAGAACTTAGTAAATGGCAGAGAGATCAAATAAATACTTTGAGTTGGTCTCATAAAGGCACAGAAAGCTTGCCTGACAGTTAGAAGTATGGCAAGAATAAGGAACTGAAGGAAATACATGATAATTTTTTTAAGAAGTACCAGAGACGTCAGTGAATTTGAAAGCCAGCAAATACTTAGGACCCAGTGATCTCTATCATAGAGATTGCTTTCGAGATAGTGGATGCAAAGGTTATCATTTTCTAAAGTTGTATAGATTCTACAATTATTCTAGAATGATTGACGGGTAGGAAATGTGACCCTACTATTTAAGAAAGGTGGTGGGGTTGAGAAAACAGGGAACCACTAATCTGCTCTGATGAATGACAATAACTCAGCAGGTCAGGCAGCATCTATGGAGGGAAATAAACAGTCGACGTTTCGGGTCGAGACCCTTCATCAGGACTGGAAAGGAAGAGGGCAGAAGCCAGAATGAAAAGGTCGGGGGAGGGGGAGAAGCACAAGCTGGCAGGTGACAGGTGAGTCCAGGTGAGAGGGGGGAAGGTAGGTGGGTGGGGTAGGGGGGATGAAATGGAGTGATGTAAGAAGCTGAGAGGTGATAGGTAGAAGAGGCAAAGGGCTGAAGAAGGAGGAATCTGGTAGGAGAGGGCAGTAGACCATGGAATAAAGAGGAGGTGGGGAAATAGATGGACAGGTCATGAGGGAGGGGGAGGGGAAAGAGAAGGGGTGAGGGGGGAGGCCACAGGAATGAAGGAAAGCAAAGAAGCAGAGGGGGGAAAGCAGGAGGAAGAAAAGATGGGAGGGGTTACTAGAAGCTCGAGAAATCGATGTTGAGACCATCAGGTTGGAGACCACCAAGGCAGAATACGAGGTGTTGCTCCTCCAATCTGCGTCTGACTCAACATGCCAGTAGAGGAGGCTGTGGATAGACATGTCAGTATGGCAGTGGGAAGAAGAATTGAAGTATCTGGCCACCGGGAGATGCTGGCTGTTGCGGCGGACAGAGCAAAGGTGCTCGACAAAGCAGCTCGATGAAGTGGTCACCCAATCTGCGTCGGGTCTCACCGACGTAGAGGAGGCCACACCGGGATCACTGGATTTTGAATGACTAGTTCTGATGAACATCGACTGTTTCATTTTTCATAGATGCTGTCCAACCTGCTGAGTTTTTCCAGCATTTTCTGTTTTTAATACCAACCTGTCAGCCTGCTGTCAGCTGTAGGGAAAATACTGGCACTGGTAATAGAGAACATAATAACAGAAGAACTGGAAAGGAGTAATAGAATTGAACAGAATCAGAAAGGATTTATCAAGAGGAAATCACGTTTGACTAATCTATTGGAACTTCTTAAGGATGTAACTGATAGAATAGTTAAGGGGGAACTTGTGGATGTGATATATTTAAATTTTCAGAATGCTTTTCATTAGGTTGGTTAACAAGCTTACATGAGCTGGAATTAAGAGCAATGTACTGACATGGATTGAGAATCGGTTAATAGACAGAAAGCGAAGAATGGGAATGAACATCTCTTCCCAAGGTTAGCACACTGTGACAAGTGAAGTATTGCAGAAATCATTGCTTGGGCTCCAACTTTTCACAAACTACATCAATGATTTGGATGAGGGAACTAAATGTCATATTTCCAAGTTTGCTGATGATATAAAGCCAGGTGGGAGTTTGAGTGAAGAGGATGATATGAAGAAGCTTTGAGGGGAGACAGACAAGCTGAGTGATTGGGCAAGAACACTGCAGATAGAATATCATGTGCAAAATCGTTGGTGCACAAAGAGAAGAGCAGAGTATTTTTGAAGATGGTGAGAGATTGGTTCAAGTTGATGTTCAACACGATCTTAGTGTCCTTGTACAAAACAGCTGACACACAGGTACAGCGAGCGGTTAGGAAGACAAATGGTATGGTTCATTGTTATTAAGAGAAAGGAAGTCTTACTGCAATTTACATAAGGCCTAGGTAAGACATCACCTAGAGTATGGTATACAGCTTCTCTATCCTGGAGGGCTGTGGAAGCCAGTCATTGAGTTAATTAAAAACAGAGATCAATATATTTCTGGATATGAAGGGAACCCATTGATATGAAGATACTGTTGGAAAACGTTGCTGAGGTACAACGTCATCCATGGACTTTTTAAATGGTGGAGCAGGCTTAAAGGGACAGATTGTCTACTCCTGTTTCTAATTCTTATGTTCTTACTGATTTAACTGCACCAGGTTGCCCCTCTTTAATGAATCAAGAAGTAGGTTTGACAGCAAAGAGACTAAAGTAAACAATTCATTCTGTTGCATCTCATTCAGTCTGTAGACATGACCATGAACAATCAAGATATTTACCCTTCCAGTCCCCTATTGCAATCTCACTCTGACCCTCTCCTCAGCTTCCAACACTGTTCCAACGGAACTCTACGGCAGTTGATGCTGAGCCACATAAAGATATAGTTAGCTGGATCACCTAAGAGTTTGGTCAATGGGGTAGGATTTAAGAAATGAGAACTAGAAATGCAGAAATGTTTAGGGAGAAAACTGCAGAGCTTTGGGCCTTGTTAGCCAAAAGCACAGCCACCAGCTTTGGGGGGATGAAATTTTGGAAACATCAAGTGAACAGAACAGAGGGATGTGGGTATCTCAGAGGATTACAGGGCAAGAGCTGATTATGGAAATAAGGCTGAAGGTTGAGACCATGAAAATATTGAAAGCAAGACTGAGAATTTGACAAATGAACTGTTGTGTGACCAGGAGCAGGCATAAGGGTGATGAGTAACATGGCTTTGAATGACAACAGAATTTTAGTTGATCACAAGTTTACATAAATTGGAATAAGGAGACTGCTCAGGAAATCCATTTTACAGACGATCAATTTTTTTCCTTTTTGACAAAGTCTACATTACCAAGTACTCTCCCACTGCAACTTCTTTGCTCTTTGAATTTTACTGTCCTCACATTATAAATGAAACGTGGGGTTGGCTGTAGAAGTACCTGTTCATGTCCGAAAAGCTTTGCTCCTAGATTGCCTCTAAAGAAACAGGTATACTCTGTAAGAGGACTAACTGAAATAAATCAGAAATTTCACTGAGATGTCTCTCAGTTAACAGTAATGGATGACTGTGCCAAATTGGTAATAAATCCATCTCAGTGCAGCAAGCAAAGTAGCTGAATGTTATGACTCACACCTGAATCAGTCATTGAAAACATTCATTTTGGCAGAGGTGTAAAGCAGGAAATATTGTGTCGACTGTCCGATTTACATCCAACTTTCTCATCATAACCAGTGGACAGAAAACTAAAAAACTGATGGGAGTATAATGAGCAACCCAACCCAGCTTGTTGTTCACACTCCATTGTTGAAACTGATAATTGTGCATGGCACATCCATTTTGAAGATCCTTTTTGAACCAAAGATTTTAAAGCACATGAGCCAAGGGCAAGCATGTGGATTTGAGTCACAAGTCGCAGGTGTGAGTTACAGACTTGAGGAGCTAAATGGTCTCAGGAAGGTGTGGGGGAGAGGGAATGGGGAAGGAAGGCCATGGCAATCTCAATCTCCCCACCTCCCATCCAATAATCATTCACAAAGTGTCGGATGTGCAGGCTTACATTCTTGCGTAATATGCATTTATTGTGTCCTTTGAGAAGCAGTCACATTTAAAGTTCTATGCATACCCCTGTATAGCTTACTTTTGTTCCTATGTTATATAACTTCTTGGAATGGCTGCAGGTTAAATATTTTTGCTATAGTAAGTGCTAGCAAGCATGTCAGTAGAAAGTCAAAAGAATTAACAGTCTGCAGGATTAGTGAATAAACCAAATCTTTCTTGTTAATTGAATTTTCAAAACTGTTTTTCTTGGAGAATATCTTTTGTGTTCTGTCCATTCTTTCTATGAAACAATACAAGCAACTGAAAAACTCGACATCTGGGAGAGTGCTCAGTGAAATGGAAATCATGGCAAAATGACTAGATTGCAGAAACAGAGAGACGACTAACAAATTGATGGTAATCCTGATTAGATTAATAGATTTATAGTTAAATATGAGGTTTATATTTGCAAATTGCTGCCGGGTATGGATATTATCAAAGCAGGTAATTGCTGATTAAATACAAATTGGAATTTTGATGATGTTTAAACAGAGAGGCTTGAAAGTGACCCTTCTTGTATTAATTTCATCTTCCTGCCACCAGATTATTTATTTCACTTTCACCACATATCCCAGATCTAAAAGGTGGATTTGGTTCTGACCAACTTTGGGTTATAAGAGGCTATGTTCTGGTAACTCCAAACTGGACATTTAGCCATTTTTGCTAAAATTAAGAAATTTAAGTTCTTATTTTAAAAGCTTTTGTCTTGAAATTACTCATGCCAACACTGGAAAATAAACACTTAATGCATTCATATAATGTCTGTTTGTGATCTTGAAGGTCTAATTAAGATAAGATATCTTTATTCATCACATGTACATCGAAACACACAGTGAAATGCATCTTTTGCGTAGGGTGTTCTGGGGGCAGCCCGCAAGTGTTGCCATGCTTCCGGTGCCAACATAGCATACCCACAACTTCCTAGCCCGTATGTCTTTGGAACATGGGAGGAAACCGGAGCACGCGGAGGAAACCCACGCAGACATGGGGAGAATATACAAACTCCTTACGGACAGTGGTCAGAATTGAACCTGGGTTGCTGGCGCTGGAGTAGCGTTATGCTAACCACTACGCTACTGTGCCTGCCGATATAAATAAATCAAAGGGACTTATTTATATCTGCTTTGAAATAGGAAAGAGGGAAACCACGGCAAAGTATGATACAGATACACAGACAACTTTCTAAGTAGACTTCACGATGCTTACCTTGCCTACGTACTGTGGTTCTGACCCAGTATATTCCTCCAGCAAAAAGAACTGATTCCACATCCAGCCCCGTTTGGAGCGGTGCAGCAGGGTGAACTTGCTACCCGAAGGTTCCGCTGGTGTGCCATCCTGCGGTGCTTCAGTAGTCCTTTCTAACAGAGGGCTCAGCTGGCTGGGCTCAAGAAGGCAGACCCAGAGCAGCATTAGCAGGCAGCAGCAGCTCGATGTTGCCATTCTTCTCTCTGCGTTGAAGACTGCAGAGTCTAACTGGGTGGGTTGGCTGTGCTCCAGGTATCCGTCACCAGACGGTGTTTCTCTGACTAACCTTTTTGTTCCATTGCTAAACTGCAAGATCCTCAATTAATCTTCAAGCTCTTAGTTTCTGGCAATTTCTAAAGGGAAAGAAAATAAATAGAATGAACTTTCAAACAAGTTTTTGGATTTTTTAAAACTACAAATATAAAATGTAGTACAAATCGCTGTTACTTTATTAGAATTGTTAGTTTCCTCTCACTGATAACTATCTGTATTTTGGTAGCCATAGCTCAATGGATATCTCCATCCCTGAATCAGAAAGTTGTAGCTTCAAGTCCACAAAGTAATGAATAATCATAACCGAGGCTAAAGAGGAGGTGCTACACTGACATACGTCCTACTTTTCAGTGGTGACATTAAACCAAGACCTCGACTGCTCTCTCCCAGGCACCATTAAATCAGATGATTTTGGTTTGTGGGAGCTGGACACCTACAAATGGACTGCTGCATTTCCTCCATTTCAACAGTGACCACATCTTAAAAGCGCTTCATATGCTGTAATGGTAAATCCTGAAAGGCATTTGAAAGGTGATATAGAAATGCAATGTTTTTTCTTTTGAAAACCCCAAGCCTCACCATTTGCCCATCAAGCCACAGTTCTCAAACACTGACAGAAAGTATGCTCCATTCAAATAACCTCTATTGTCAATGTTGAAATTATAATCATTTCTCAGCATTCTGTGCATCAGTGTTGGCAAAGCCACTGTTGCCATAAGGGTTGTCTCAGGGAAGTGGGTTTTGCTGCTGAAGCCAGCATCTTCTGGCCATCGCTCTTTGCCCTAAAGTGGAGGTGAGCCACCTCTTGAACTACTGCAGTCCTGGTTTTGAAACTACTCTCAGAATACTGTTGGTTGGAAAGTTCCCAGAGTAGATCCAGTGACCAGGAATAAATGACAATTTATTTCCCATTTGCAAAAGCTATTTGGACAGCATTTTATTGCATCTGCTGCCCCCACACTTTAGGGTGCGAGAGATTGTGCTTCTGGGAAGTGTTGTTAAACAAACATGATTTAGCTTCTGCAAATGCAAAATACTGCAGATGATGGTTAGCTGAAATAAAAATAAAAACATGCTGGAAATTCTGTGCAGATTGGGCAACATCTTGATGAGGTTCCCCAACTGCAAACTTGACTGGGAAAAATACTAACAATGCACTAAATGTCAAGTGAAATATTTGCCTGCTTGGGCAATGGCAATCTTTTTTCTCGCCTTTATCACATTTTATAAGGCTTGCACAACAATGGGACACTGTTAACAGTGCTTGGCCCCTTATTTTCATTTGCAAAATGAGTCAATACCAGTTTCAGGCACGTCACCAGATGTGACTTTCTCTCCTTTACCAAAAAAAAACAAGTAATCCATTTCTGATACATTATGAACACTCACACAGCATCACTTACATTGGATGTTTGGCACCTATTTTGTCCAAAGAAATTGGTTACAACATCATTAGATAACAAGCCAGAGACTTTCTGGGCAAAGTAGCAAGATGCAAACAGACGAAAGGGAAAAGGATGTGAGAGAATCTAGAACTAGGCGTCACTGTTTAAAATCAATGGGTTGCCACTGAGAAAAAGAAAAGGCATTCCTTTTTTCTCCGAGGATTGTGAGTCTTTGAAACTCTCTTCCTCAAGGGACAGTGAAGGGGGGTGAAATGGGTGGTTGGGGCAGATGAATCAGTGTCACAGAGAGCACAGAAACAGGGCATTTGGCCCACCAAGTCAGAACCAGAATCAGGTTTATTATCACTGACATATGTCATGAAATTTGTTGTTTTGTGGCAGCAGTACAGTGCAAGACGTAAGAATTACTATAAGTTATAAAAATAAATAAATAGTGCAAAAGAGGAACAACGAGGTGGTGTTCATGGACCGTTCAGAAATCTGATAGTGGAGGGGAAGAAGCTGTTCCTGAAATGTTGATTGTGGGTCTTCACGTTCCTGTACCTCCTCCCCAATGGTAGTAACGTGAAGAGGGCATGTCCTGGGTGGTGAGGGTCCTTAATGATGGATGCCGCCTTCTTGAGGAACAACCTCTGTGGCAGGGAGGGTTGTGCCCATGATGGAGCTGGCTGAGTCTACAACCCTCTACAGCCTCTTTCGATCCTGCACATTGGAGCCTCCATACATCTGCCCCAATCACCAAGCACCCACTTTTACACTAATCCCAACTAAACCCATTTTATTCTTGCCACATTCCCACTGGATTCTACCATTCATTGACATAAAATGGACAGTTTACAATGGTCAATTAACCTACCACCATCCCATGTCTTTAGAATGTGGGAGGAAACTGGAGCACCCAGAACAAACCCACACAGTCACAGGAAGAATGTGCAAACTCCACACATACAGCACTGGGAATCAGAATTAGAGCAGGGTTGCTGGAGCTGTGTGGCATCAACTTACTAGTTGTGCCACTATGACACCCTAGTTTTTGAACATTTTGAAGGCAGAGGTAAATAAGTACTTGGTAAGTGAAAGGGTAAATGGTTACCAAGGATACACCAGAATGTGGTTACAATCAGATTAGCCATGATCTTGTTAAA
Source organism: Pristis pectinata (assembly GCF_009764475.1). Taxonomy (NCBI): domain Eukaryota; kingdom Metazoa; phylum Chordata; class Chondrichthyes; order Rhinopristiformes; family Pristidae; genus Pristis; species Pristis pectinata. The sequence continues at coordinate 98,095,103 of NC_067409.1, read as the reverse complement.
TGCCAAGCAGGCTGGAGGAACCAAGTGGCCTACTCCTACTAATTTATACGTCTGATTGAACATGTAAACCATACTAAATGTTTCAAAGCATTTCTTTTACCCCTTAAAAATAGAGAAAGAAAGCATAATTGCAACAAATATTATTTCATTATATGGGACTAATTAATTTCTACTTGCTAATCAAGTTCAATTTTAATTTCCATGTGAAACAATCTTAAGTCTGCAATGGAAATAAAGGACATGTTTCATTATTTGCTGTCATGTACTTACGTGGTGATACCAACCACTACAAAAAAAATCATTAAATGGTCATTGTGGTCAGTCTCTGGAAAATGCAGAGTGTTGCATTATATTAAAATATTAACATGCAAACATTAATGCTTTCTCAAAACACCTTTATTCCTCTAGAGAAAGGGATGAAATAGAAGAGATGAGCATGTACCAATTCTAGGTGAACAGACATTAAAGGCAAACAGAAGAAGCAATGATAGATTTGACTTAATATACATAAGAATTGAATAGTTTCTATAGTTGGCCCAAATCAGTTTTACCCTTGAGCTTTCAGACTGAATAACCTACACCACAGTCATTTTGAAGTCAAACAAGACACAATCATTTGAAGCTTTGTAAATATGTATAATTTTCCAGTCCCATTTCTTATACTGAAAAGTCAAGGCTTATATTCTTGAGTCAAGAGATGTGCTTAGCATTATTTTTTTTAAATCACCAAGTACGCTGTTAGAAAACTGAGTACATTTGTCTCCCGAGAACATGTCACAACAAACATGAGGTTGTACTGGTGCATAGGATTGAGAAAGAAATGTAGATCTCTGCCGAATTTGGGAAAAGATTACGGAGTGGTTTCCACTTTGGAGAACTAATACAGGTCATTGACTAGTTTCCAGAAACCAAAGGCCTGCATTTCTGTGGGGTTTCCTCCTGGCTCTGGTTGAACCTATCCCTGGAGGCTTCATCATAAGCCCCATCTGCTCAAAGACCCAGTCCCACACTAAATTGATTGTTTGCCTGACAAATCACTCCTCATAGAATTCAGCCTTCCTATAGCCAATCAGAGGGTGAAGAAATACTTCAATCAATTAAGCAGATGATCGTTTACTAACTACAGAAAAATGAGTGTTCAAAAAAAAACAAAAATAAAACAATATTTGCTAATGCTTCTGTTATATCCATCTCCAGATTTGGTGGCTGTAGTTTCTTAGTGTTCATCTTTAATTCGCAGAGATTTGAAGCCTAGGCTTTTAGAGGACTAATGTCTTTATGGTGGGTAAAACTCTGGTCAGCTCCCGCGAGTGAGTGCTAATCTCATTGCTCAGCAAGTTTCATCAAAATCACTATTAAGACTGAAAGATCCTCCACACAGAGAACTCTTTTTATCTGTGGAAGGAAGCTAAACCAATCAGAAAACAAACAACCTGCAGCACTAGGAATTTTTGAACAGCAATTACATCCCTGACCACTGAGGTGAACAAGGGTAACAGGTGCCTAGGCACAAAATAACCTGCACATTTCCTTTCAAGACTCTCAGTTTCGTGACTTGGAAATATCTCACTGTTATCACTGGATCTAAATCCTGGGACCCCTTCTCCAACTGTGAGGACAACAGTTCAAGAAGATTGCTCATCACTACCTTCTCCAGGGAAATCCTTATATTGTACGATATTTTTTTAAATGTTGTACATTTTGTGATTAAAAATGCTCTGTCAGGATGCGAATAGAAATGCTGTTCTAAATGACTGATCTTTGATCCACCTAAATGGTATGAAACTGTCAGAATGCTCCATACATTCGTATGTCATCCATCCCCAAGGGTTGATTTACTTTGAATCCTCTTAACCTAGATTTACTTTGTTGCTGAGAATAAAAAAAAAACTGCCACCACTAATGTCCAAAAGTGCTGGCATTCTCAGCCTGTGTAAGACTGAAATGCTCAGTGGGTCAGACTGAAAGAAACAGAGTTTACATTTCTAGTCAGATCAGAGTTTTCATTGGAATGTTTCTGCTCAATATTAACAGTTCCTCACTCCACAGATGCTACCTAATACATGGCACATTTCTGGTCTTTTCTATTTCTATTTTTTTCCCCTTTGCTCTTTAAGCCTTCATAGCTCTTTGCCTGAAATGAAAAGTACTGGGAAAAAAAAATAAGCAAAAGAATGTTTTTCAATTACACTGCACTGTTCATGACCTTAGGTTATCCTAACTCTTTGCAGCCAATGAAGAACTTTTCAGGTCACCGATGAAATCTGGAACATAAGAAATAGAAACAGTTGTCCACTCAGCCCCTTTGCTGCCCTGGTATTAAATAAGCTCATGGCTGTACATTCTTACACTCATCCTATATCTTTTGATTATTTGTTTTAAATACCTTAAATTCTATCAATCTCGAATACACTCAGCAACGAAGCCTCCAGAGCCTCCTTGGATAAATAATTCCAAAGATTCACTAGCCATTTCTTCTCTTCTCCATCCTAAATGGCTGTCCCTTATTTTAAGGCTATGACATCTGGTTCTCACCAAGGGAAGCATCAACTCTCCATCCACACTGTTAAGCCCCATAAGAATTTTGAACATTTCAATCAGATTTTCTCTCATTCTTTCAAAATCTGGTACCCTCCTGCCACCTGAGATATTTCTAGCGGTGATTCTGTACAGAAATTAGCATCCAAGATTTCATCCAGAAAGATTACGCTTTAGCTAAAAACCATCAACGTTAATAAGATCTTCAGAACATGAAATAAAACAGAGTAGGTTCTTCATGTTGAGTCCTCCACCTAATAAACCCACGGCTGAACTTCTACCTCAATGCCACAGTCTTTGATTTCCTCAGTATCCAAAAATGTATCGATCTCTGTCTTGAGACCAAACCTGTTCGTTGAGATTTTCAAAGATTCATTACTTTCAAGTGAAGCCATTCTGTTTGGAATGGCTGATCCCATATTTTAGGACAACTCGTTCTAAACACCCTGGAAAGATCACTTTTGCACCTACCCTATCAAATGCTGCAAACATTTTGCATGTTTCAATAAGATCATCTCTCTTTCTTCCAAATCAGTCTGCTTAATCTCCTCTCGGAGAAGAAGCCATCCATCAAGGAAAGAGTTTGGTGAATCCTCATGCATTCCCTCTGTCACAAGTGTATTTTTTCCTTGGCAGGCAGATCAGACCTGTACACAGCATTCCTAGTGTGGTCTCACCAGAGTTCTACAAAATTTCTAGGAAGGTGACCTTACTCTTGCACTTATTTGCTCTTGCAATAAAGGCCAGCACACTGCTTCCTATTCCCATTGCTCAATATACCCACACATTAGCTTTCAGTCATTCATGAAAAAGGACACTTGGGTCTCTCCAAATATAAACACCTTTCAATCCCTCACCATTCAAAAATACTCCACTTTTCTGCCAAAGTGGATGACCTCACATTTTTTCCACATTACATTCCAACTTGGAGATCATGAGGTATTTGTATGCAAGCAAAACAGTAGCAGTGTAGTAAGATTTTACAGAATGTACGTGTCTATGCTTCTCTGGTTGTTGTTTTGTCAAATTTTCTCCCTTTTTCCTTCACTCCAGGTGGCAATGGGGCAAAAATACAGTAGTGTCGCTAAACAAGTGAATATTATCACAGGAAACTATGGTGAACTATGCCCAGGCAGGGCGAAGCCAGAGGAAACTCTGGTGGAGGCCCGCAGCGGTCCTGACGTGCAACTCGGTCATCTGACCTAGGTATAGGGGCGAAAGACTAATTGAACCATCTAGTAGCTGGTTCCCTCTGAAGTTTCCCTCAGGATAGCTAGCACTCGTTCCGCATGCAGTTTTATCTGGTAAAGCGAATGACTAGAGGCTGTGGGGCTGAAACGAAACTTCAGGTAGGTCCAAGGTTTGATCTTTGCCAGCTCTCTGACTGCATAAAGTTAAGGAGTCAAGCAGCATAGAAACTCACCAAGTCTACACAAACCACCAAGCATTCATCTACACTAATACTGTTTTATTCTCAGCACATTTTGATCAATGTTCCCCTCGATTCTACTCACCTACACGCCAGGGGCAATTTACAATGGATAATTAACCTGCCACCCTGCACATCTTTGGGATATGGGAGGAAACCAGAGCATCTGAAGAAAACTCACAAAGAGAATGTGCAAACTCTGCACAGACAGCACCCAATGTCTGGATTGAACCCAGGTCACTAGAGCTGTGAGGGTGCAAATCTATCAGCTGTACCACCCAGATTCACTTAATTAAGTCAACTAGGTTGCCAAATCTTATCTTTACAATCCATTTAAAGTTAACCTTAAAAAGACATCCAATGTTAAATTTTAACCATGTTAGTATCCCTCTGTAAACAATCCATTTAATAATTATTGAAGAGCAGTTGAAACACAATTCTGATTTAAAACAATGCTTCCTGCCCATGCTTTCTGTTCAGGGAACTCCTTCATCACAAGCACTGTACCAATAAGATCGTATGATCAGAAGTTGGTTATTCAATACAATTATCTTGATTTTTCTCAGCAATGTACCTCACACTATCCCCCTATGCCTTTATCTCACTTGTATGCAAAATTCTAAAGATCTCACCCATGAGCATATTCAGTGACTGAGCTTCCACAACACCCTAGGGGAGAGAATTTCAAAAGGATTTACAACCATTAGGGTGAAAAAAAACATCTCCACCTCTCAGTCCTAAATGGCTGTGTTGCTGTTCTGACATTATGGCCTTCTTTTCTAGACTTTCTTGGAGGGAAACATCCTCCCATTTCCGCATTTATCTAAATTCCCTGGAATTAAAGCCCTCTCTGCTCAATCCATTAGGGTAGTGGCCTTCTTTCTTATATGGGTGGTATGCTCCTATGCTCATCCGTCAGATGGAGGCATCTTACACTATTCTGAGCAGTTCCATCAACTGTTGAGTGACCCCTTTGAAGTATTATTTTCCTTGATTTTTTATATGATGTGCATGAGATCTTATTCTTTCGCAAGAAGGGCTCAGTTTTCCTTTCAAGTTCACATCTTCACTTCCCAGGTTGCTGCTTTCATTCCCTCCTTTTTTTTGGTACCAGAAATGACACAATGTCCTCAGAACAACGTCTGCAAAGGTCTCACAAATCCTGTCCTCATACAATGAGCACTGAGAGATCAGTGTGAGATGGAGCTTCAGAATGTTTGCATCTCTTGTCTTGACCAGGACTGCTTGTTTTACAAAAATGCTTGCTGACTCTTTTTTTCTTCTCTGTAACAAAATCTTTCATAATGTTGAAAACTTCCATTAAATCAAAAGCAAAGAGGGCCTGCCAGTTTAACCTTCCTCCCTCTTCATTCTCTCTCCAAGGCATAATGTATTAGTTATAATTTATTTAGTGGTACTGAGCAACCAGGGAACTCGGTATAGCAGTGAAATGGTCAGGTGGCTTTATTCCCTGCTGTGGAGCTTTCAAAAAGAAAAGAGGTCAGTATATTTTAGCACATGTCCCTTTCACATTATATTGCTCTGATGAACTCAATAATGCAGGTTTCTATCTGTAGAAAGCAGGTTCAGTTTAGATTTGATTTTCACATTGTTGGAATCTTAGAATAACTGAAGGCTTGTGAGCAGCTCAGCAGCCCATTAGTAGGAGCATTGATTCTCTGATATTGAGGGTCATCAGTGAGCAGTTCGGTTCTCAGTTATTTCATTATCATGTGGTTTCACTAAATGAACGTCCTCAGTTCTCAACAGGCAATTAACGTATATTTCTTCTTAAACATTCATATTGAAGGTAATGTTAACATTGAGGAATAGCATACAAATCCTGCTTGAGAAACAAAAGACTGCAGATGCTGGAATCATGACGAAAAAGCAACAAGATGCTGGAGGAACTCAGCAGGCCAGGCAGCATCCGTGGAGAAAAGCAGGCGGTCAACGTTTCGGGTCAGGACCCTTCTTCAGGACTGAAGATAGGAAAAGGAGAAGCCCAATATACAGAGGGAGATAAACAGAGTGGTGATATGTGGACAAAAGACGGGAGGCGGGGTGGGCACAGGTTGGTGATAGATAAATGCAGGTAAGAGATAGTGATAGGCAGATGCGGGGGAGGAGGGGAGAGTAGATCCACCGGGGAGATGGGTCAAAGGTATGGAGGCAGGTAGGATGGGGAGGAGGGGAGGAAAGGAAAAGGAGAGAGAAAAAAATGGCAAGGAGAAAAAAGAGAGCTAGGCTAGGAAAGGGAAGAAGAGGCAAGGCGGGGGGGGGGGGATGTCGTGGTTTACTTAAAGTGGGAGAATTTGATGTTCATGCCACACAGAGGGGGAGCAGTGAGAGAGACACTCACGAAGCTCCCGAAGAATTTTCCCACTTTAAGTTAACCAAGCCGCACACCCCCCCAACCTTGCCTCTTCTCTTCTTCCCTTTCCTAGCCTCTCTCTTTTTCCTCCTCGCCATTTTTCTCTCCTTTTTCTCTCCTCCCCACTCCCCATGGTGCCTGCCTCCATACCTTTAACCCATTCCCTGGTGCATCTGCTCTCCCCTCCTCCCCCCCACCTGCCTATCACTATCTCTTACCTGCATCTACCTATCACCACCTTGTGCCCACCCCGCCTCCCCTCTTTTGTCCACCTATCACTGCTCTGCTTTTCTCTCCTATATATTGGATCCCTTTTCCTATCTTCAGTCCTGAAGAAGGGTCCTGACCCGAAACGTTGACCGCCTGCTTTTCTCCACGGATGCAGCCTGACCTGCTAAGTTCCTCCAGCATCTTGTTGTCTTTTCATACAAATCCTACTACCCTTTTGGTTAATGGAGGTTCGCCATGTTTGTAACTGGGCAGTCGTCACTGGAAATGGTAAATCAGAATCCTCAATCTATCCAATCTACTGCAATCATGTCATATGGTGCTTAAATAATGTATAAAAAATGGGATATGTATCTCACAATAGTCCATTTAAGGCTTACAATTTATATTCTGAGTTACCTGTTCTTGCAGGTACATAGAATGGTTAGAACTGATATCCACTGTTTAGAAGACCTTAACTGAACAAATGACGAGAAATTCTCAGGCAGATCCTTTCTTAATTCAGAAAGTACTTTAGCACTTATCCTCATCTTAGCCAACTTTGTTTTGTAACCATAACACACATTCATTTGTCACTGAGAATGTTCATGGGAGATATTACTTGGTGGCAATTATCACATCACAAATACACCACCAGATACTGAATATCCCAGAAGAATATGGGAATGCTAAGATTTTAAAAAGGAAACAGGGAAAAAGGCTAAAATCCATATTTTGCTCTTCTTATAGCTCACCTCATCAGGATGACAAACCTCTTAAAGTTCACATTAATTAACAGTTAAAAAAAGACCGAAACCAAAAAATGTACATAATAGATGGCAAAATTAACAAAACAATTACAGTGCACTTTTAAACAACCTCTATTACAAGCAGCTTGAAATCAGCAAGTTAATACAAACCCAAAAACAATGCCTAGGCAACTCCAATAACAGAGAGTCAAGTGTCACTAATTTATCCTGGGAATTAATTACTCAGTAGTTTGCAATTTTCTTAACTTCTCACACACTGCAAAAGCTGACTGATTGATAACCTTGCAACTTGAATGATGTCTGTGTAGACAGAAGAAGCTGAATCTGAAGAGGAATCTCAGTGCTGTCAATATAAACCTTGCCACAATCACAAGAGGTGGAAAGGTGGTAGGCTTGTTCATTCTCAAAGCTGGATCTATTGATTGAGTCAGGATCCTACATGTACCTCATGAAATATTTAGCAAAATTGAGACCTTATTAAATGTTGGCATGACATTGTGGGGACAGAATCACTGCCAGTCCTGCCAAGTCCTCCAACTAAATCACATTTTACAGCACGTCAAATGTTAAATTTCTGGTGAAACAAATACAAGTCATAAATACCCAGTGGCATTTGGAAGGATAATAAACTGGCATCTGGCTCTGAGGCAAAAATATAGTAAACCAAAAAGGCATTATCAATAAAGCTATGTAATGATTCCAAACTCAGTATTTCTCTCTCCACAGATGCTGTCTGATCTGTTGACTTTTTTTTTACATTATCTTTTGCCTCAGGTTTCCAACAACTTCTGTTTTCTACATTTCACAGTTCCAGCATGATTGTTTGATTTTGTATTCCTTCTCTCGAAATGCTCTCATTCAACTATTAACTCAATGGCTACAAAAAATATTGTGTCACATCTCCATCCTGTCACAGAAGTGTCTCTCTGTTCTCTGCACCCCCTCCCTCCGCAACTTAAACACACACTTGGTTTTCTCATTTTTTCTTGTACCAAATGTTCATTGACATCAAACATTAACTCTGTTTCTCCCTCCATAGATGCTGACTGACCCACTGCAAATTTTCCAGATTTTTGCTTTTATTTCATTTTGTTTACAACTTCTTTTAAAATCTGCAGTCAATAGAATCTCCTCACTTCCTGTGCCTCATGCAATAAAACAGAATAATCAGAATTGGTACCACTGGATTGTGTTTGTATGGTGCTTCAACTGGACGCCCAGGAGAAATCTTCAGTCAACTGAAGAGAGCAAGACACCATCAGGAGCAGAAGCAGCAGAGTAGTTACTTGCAAGCTCCACAACTTTCTCTGTAACATTGGAAAAGCTTCTCCACTCCCCTGCATGGTGGGCACCAAGCACCAAATGGCCTTGCAAAAATGTTAGCGGTAGAACACCATGTGCCAAATGACATGGGTAGGACCTTCTGGTCTCAATATTCAGTAAGCATTGAGCAGAGCCCTGAGGGTCATTCTGACTCATGTCAGGGGTTGGTGGAAGGGCAATAATGAGCCTTTGAGATTGGTGCTTGCTTTTAAACTCAACTAACTGTTTCAGCTCCACCAACAACATTGTACAATTTAGCTTCTGACCTCACTGTGCATTTTGATCAACTGCAATACTGTTGCACTATTTGTCTTCCTTGATCTTTAACTCAACCAATGTGCCATCTGGGAGAAAAAAACAATTACTCTTCAATGCAGCTTTCTTTGTTCTGCTTTTGGGTCATTGAGAACGTGTTAGGGTCAGAAAAAAAGCCTTCTGATAATTATCTTAAAGCAATAAATTTTGACTATTAATTTTGCAATTGAAAGAACAAGATGATTCAACCACAGGGGGGAGCCAGACTCCTTTTAAATACACCCTTTATCAATACAATGCCGCATCAACATCGTTTCTACTTCAGGAGAGCATGAGCTTTTTTTTGCTTCGAATGTAAACTGCTCTCTAAAAATGCAACGGAAGCAGAAATCATGATGTCTCTCAGGTGTAAATCTGTGCAAAATGCCAAATACCTTCTGCCAAATTGCTAGTAACTGTATGATCTTTCCCACCACTTATATTGTCTGACTTTCTACGGGGGGTTATGGAGCATAAGAGCAGGTGTGACTAGAATGTTTACTCTGCCTTTCAAATCCAATCGGGGCTAAAGGAAGCCAACCCAGTTCAAAGTTTGGTCTTAACCGAGCTTTTGTATTTGTTAGAGACTTCCAAAGCTTTCCTTTGATGGACTCATTTCCTCACTTTACAGCCATTTACTTGAAATTTTTATTCACTTTGCACAGTCCAGATTGCCGGAAAATGTCATGAATTATTCCTCAAAATATGTTTCCGTGGCTTAGCTGAACGTTGTGCCGTGGTAACAGATGTCTCTGGAACAGCAGTGCAAAGTACCAGCGTTGTGAACCTCCGGCAAAGCCTCTCTCGGGGTCCCAATAAATTGTTTCCTTCCCTTTTATCCTCCTCTCTCCATCTGAGACTCCCTGCCATCACCACTAACACGGAGACCCAGGAGACTGCAGATGAAGGGTCCCCACCCGAAACGGTGACTGTCCATTTCCCTCCACAGATGCTGCCTGACCCGCTGAGTCTCTCCAGCAGTTCCGGCCTTAACATCTCCTTCCTGCCAAAGGCAAGGGATTCATGTCACATCACATCACTGAATAAAGACGACCCAAAACTACGAATCCCAACAAGACTATGAATCCCAGTGTTCATAGTCAATGGGGCAGAAATCTACCGTAAGTGTAGTAAGATAGAAGCAACTGAAAGGGTTTCTGTTAACTTACTACAGCCAGGCTGTGTTGCCACACACTGCAAAATATATTCCTCTAAAACCAATGAAAAGGTGGAGAACCTCGGTGCTGATAAGGTTAATGAACTGCTTGAACAATGTGGTTAGAACAGACTTCGCACTGCCTTGTGTATTACAAATTAGAAGCAGTTGGATCCCCGGACCCCCCGCGTTGACTGAGGATGTGAAGGGGGTTAATACCGATGAACAAGAGCAGAGTCAGGCAAGAACAGGCGAGGCATAGTTCACAATCGCCTTATTTCCGTCTTCCACAATATAAACATGCCGCTATATCACTATATTTTCACAGCATCAAGCTGTGCTGAGAAGGGGCACGGTAATATTTTTCCCTTGGACTTGGTAATGGTTGTCATGTGTTTTGATAATCCGGCTGAGTGGGTGAAGGGTGCTCCAAGAGGCAAGCCGTGGCTTCACTGTTTCCAGACACAAGCTTGGCTGGCTGATTAGCATCCTGTCAATTTCAATCCCGAACCAAAGCTTCCAGGGTGATGTCAGTGAGCCATTGAAACAGTTCGCATTTGGAAACGAATAGAGAAAATGTTTACAGACACGCACATATTGATCGGACCAAAGGCAAGGCGCCCGACGAGAAAGAAGGGAGAAGGGGACAATTGTCTAGGTTAAGATCAAAATCAAAGCTGCGCCTTGTTAAGGCATTCGTTCAAAATGACCAGAGCTTTGAATCTGGGAAAGCTGTTGCACGTTGAAGTCAACGGTAAACTAAGCTGTTTACACAAACTTGGGGGAATTTGGGTTGACTTTGCAACTAAAATTAGTTGGAGATTATCGGGTTGGCTACAATTGGGTTTTATCCAGCGCTGGACCTGTTCGAGGGGCGGAGATCTCCTCCCATTCTCACTGGGAACAAGACTCCTGACCCTATGACAGCATTTCACACCGCGGAAGCAGGCCCTTCGTCCCTCTGCTAACTCTTTCTCTGCCTCGTTTCCCTGCTTTTACATCACGGCACTTGGGAGGATTTGGGGTTCAGTTCAGCCAACTTCCCTGCGGAGAGAGAAAGTGTCCACATGCGCCCCCTGGAAGTGGAGGCAACCACAGCGCCGTGTCCGCCTGGGCTGACTGCTAAACTCAGGCAGCTCAGTCTCTCACCCGAGCTGCTTGGCGGTGCGCAGGCAGTGGAGCGAGGACAGATAGGATAATCCGCCTCAGAACAGGCCATACCTTCCAAGCATATTCCACTGCGTGCTGTCCATCGCCAACATTGTCAACGGCCATTGAGGCTGTTCACTGCGCGCTGCCGCGCCAACTGGGAGGGTTGTGCGCCAGGCATTGGTAGGGAGGCGAGTGGAAGGGAGCGGGCAAGGCGTTAATGGGGAAGGCAGGGGGGGGGGGGGGGGGGGTTAATGGGGACAGGAACGAAAAGCTACTCCCACTGCCGAATGCCTTCACCACATAGGAAAAGTGAAGGATAGTTAGGAGTTCAGCAAAACTCTGCCCTGCCAAAATCGTCTGGGTTTAATCCAGACTGCCGAAAACGAGACTACTAACTTGCCTTCGTTCCTTTGCCTTTCAAGGAACCTCCAGCCAGTTTTATTATGGTACGGCGGTGCTTTCATGCTGATATTGTGTGGTTCCGCATCGACCAAACCTTGAAAGGAGTCCCCAGCCGCTTTTAACATTCGTCTGGTTTCACAGAACACCTGTTCGGCAGCAATACTTTAATCCACGCACTGGTTTTGAAGAATATCTGTTGGTAGCTGAAACGGAGCAAGATGAATGCCACCTGGTCTCTTTCCTAATTTCCCTAACTGTTGAGTTGGGGAGAGGCTGGAGATTGGTGCCCGAGTGAATCCCTCTGATGATTCCTCAGCTCCTGAAGAACGGGAATATTAAATGAGAAAGCCTTTGGAAACATTGGGATTGATGGGGAAAAGCTATTGGGACAGTTGGCAACTGAGGACTTGTGGTAGTGTGGCTCCCAATAGAAAAGGGGTCCCTCGGCAACACACGAAGGAGCTACACAACAAGAACTAATTTAATTATTCGCCGTTTGAGGGGATAAGGAATTGAGAAGGGGTAGTTGAATCTGTAGTCAATCCTATTTTAATAACACCAGCAAAATACTGTAGGTCCTAACAACCAGCACCAGAGGAATTGATGGGAACTGTTTTCCCCGATAGATACTACCTGACCTGTTGAGTCTGTTCAGCATCTTTTGTTACGGCGCTGCACAGAATGTGAATATTGCAAACGTAATTATCGCACAGAGTCCCATTCACACTTTCATACATCTCAAATTAAATTGTTAACTTCGTTCCGATTTGCTATGTTAAACTTCAGTGGCCTTGATAAACTACACCGAAGATACCAGTAACTTCTTAGAACAGTAAGCGCCCTTTTCATTGTGTACACTTGAAAGGTAGCGACAGTGCTACACTTATTTAAGTCAATGTTTAGATAATATTAATTATAAACATATCAGACTTGTTAGAGCTTTAATGACAATATAAAAATGTCTTTCCGGCAAAAACAAACACTATACAGTTAAATACTACAGATGCCAGAAATCTGAAACAAAAACAGAAAATGCTTGAAATACTAAACTGCGGGAGGAAGTTTCTGCAGGGAAAGCGAGAATTAGCCTGAACTGCTCACTAATTTCCAATGGATTCAGGATGCTTGGATTTTGTTTTCCTCCGGGTCCCCAGCAAATCACTTTTACTCTTGGTAGAAGTCCTGATCCTGCAGGCAAGCTTCCTTTCCAACTTCAACTAACATCTGGCATGGATGCTACTATTTGATTCTTAACTGAACTTAAAATCTGTCTGCCTGAACTTATAATTTCTCCAGTCTCTTGCCACAAGCAAAGGCAAATCGCCCAACTAATCCACAATGTATGCAATTATGAACTGCCTTATTTCCAATAACCATCAGCTTCATAAATATCACCCTCCTTGTCAGTCTTTTAAGATCAGTATGATTTTGTCAAGGCTCTTTCAATTATTGTACCTATAGCAAGGCATACAGATTGGAACTGCTGTATGACCATTTGAGGTCTCAGAATACTAGGAGAATTATGGAGCCCAAAATTCTGTTTGCTGAAGCAAGTTTAGGTGATAATAACTTTATGTCTCAATTGGTGCTGGGATCAGAATGTTTCCTTCAAAGATCCAGAGGATTAGGCAAATATTAAGTCCTTCCAACCAATAAGAGTAAAAAAATGGCAAATAACCCATCACTTTCCCTACAGATGCAGCATTTCATGCCCATATGTCCTTGATACAGACATACCATGTAAAATCCATATGCACTTTGCCATACATTATTTACCCATTGTGTTAAAATAATAACACAGGAAAGGACTGTAGCAACATAATGATACCTGTGATTGGTGTGCTACTGTGATGCACTTCTAATTCTAAAAGTGTCTATATGAAGCTAATAATTGTGAATTGTTTTGAATATATTGTATAAACTATTCTCGATGACCTTGAGTGTAAAATTGAGTCTTGTATCTTATGAGTCCTTGCAATGCATAGTTAATCCTATGGAGCAGATTTTTTTTCTATTCCCATGACATATTAAGGAGCTTCTTCAACATTATTTCGACAGTGAGCCTATGAACTGTGAATCACTATGTTTGCCTAGATTGGAAGCCAGTGAGTTTATGGAGGCAGTAGTAATGAAGTTGCTGTTTTCTATATATATTTCTAAAATCCCTTGCAATTGTATCACAGATATTACATTCAAAAGCGTGCACGTATACAATGCAATAAAATCAAAGGCATCGGAGATAATATAACAGCAGATAAATCTCAACCAAAACACTAAAAAGACACGTTGCCATGTAATATTTAGGGATACAGTATCTCAGGCCTATCAATAATTGCACAAAATGAAATTTAGTTTCGTTGATTATTTAATATAAATTATTATACCTTTAGGATCAGCAAAGAGCAAATCACATGAATGTAAATGAATATACATCTCCAACCAATTGCTTCAAGTGTTTCATAAACTGCTACCCAGATTGAGACTTCATGAAGACTCAAGGCAACAAGTCAAAATACCCTGCAAGACTTCCCGAGCAGTACCGGCAACAGAAGCATACTGGAGGCCTCATTTGTCAGGAAGATTCCCAGCAGTACCATAGTATTAAAACAAATCCCTCGCTGGATAATTATAAATTTAAGCACGCTTACACGAAATATTTGATAATGACGTTTTAAAATTTACTGTGCAACAAAGATTTTACGGGCAAATTATTGCATTACCCCTTGTGTCGCTGGAAGTATCACTTGGCCTTCACAGCCCCATGGCTGTAGTATCAGCCCGGTTGCAAGCACCTGCCGTTTAGCGCCTGTAACTTGTGCGCCTAACCTTCTTCAATCACTCCCAGTCTCAGCGGGGAAGGAGGAAGAGCGACTTGTTTAGATAATGGGAATTGCATTATTGTCGTACACATCAATCTTGATTTATTTAATCTATCAAGTCTCGTCTGAGCTATAATTAAGCTTCTGTTTTTTTTCAGATTCTATACAACACAGACACAAAAGAGTCAGAAGATTCATTTAAACAACTAAAAGCCTGTAAGGTCGAAATTACTTCATCGATAATCAGTGCTCTCAAAGTGGGTAGACGGAGGGGGTTAAACAGGTTAATACTACCGTGGTTAAAAATAAAACATGAGTCCAAGTCGCCCTCAATCCACAAAGCTCGAGCCTCCAATACTAAAAGTTAATTTTGACTACGGAATCTTGATATGTCTAGCGCCTGTGAAGAGTTACAAGGAGCTAGGGGGTAATAGAATATTTTGTCAGACTTTTGGAATTGAGCAGAGAAGGCGGCAGAACGCAGCACGGGAGGTTTGTGTGAATTTACATTGGTTGGGGTAACGCAGCGCATCACGCAGCGGCGGAATGGGTTAAAACACTTGCCGTGCGTTTACACTGGGCCATTCCTGCGAGGTCTCATTTTATATAATTCAAATTGCGCCCTGTTACTAAATATCGTTCTACCCCTGCGTAGAACCAACCAACGATTGAAATTAGCGCGGTTGACTAGGAATAGCCCAAGACTCTTGAAACCCCTTAATCATTTCCTCACGGAGACAGTAGGTATTTGCCACTCTTCATTCAACAGAAGGTGACATTTAGTACACCGAGGAACCAGAGCGCTCACTCTCTTTGGCAAACACTGAGATGTCAGGTCCACCGACAACCGACGGACAAGATCAGCAATGTACATATTTATTTCTCGCACAAGTCTTAAAGCGCCCTTCTTGGCGTGTCCTATTTATTCCCGAATCATATTCCTGTTGAGGAATTTCTCTGTTCCCATTGCACACTGGACTGCTCTTTTAAAGGGCTGGTAAGCGTACAATGGGCCGAATGGCGTTCCCCTGAGCAACCATTCTGCAATTCTCTGAGAATAGGGGGAATCTGGCTACACTGCGGTCTCGGGGCGAACCAAGGGCATTCAGTCCCCAGAGGGTTAAATCACTAGCAAGTTAAATCAAGCCAGTTAGTGACTCCCTCCCCTGGGGCTTGACATTCACTAGGATTTCTGACCAGTACTTGGGTTACTTACAGTACCTGACAGCCCAGCCAAATCGCAAAACGACACCCGCCAGCGTTTTCTAGCGCAGCAACAGCAGGCGAGCTCGAAGTTGGGTGAAAATGTAAAAGGCTTTACAGTAAAAAAATTACAGAAAGTAAACCGGTTTTGTCGGGGGCGTGGGGTGGCGTTCCTGCTTAATACACGCGAAACCAGTCTTTCTGCAAACCATTACTGGGGCAGTGGACAGGCACACACCGAGACACTCACTCACATAATACTATATATAACACTACACATATCGTACACTGCGTGCGCACGGGCACCTGTACACATACTAATGATGTGTTACACACAGGGTTAAATTGCTCAGTGTTAAATATTGAGCGGCGGTCTGGGAAGTGATGGAGCCAGCAGTTGGCTCCAACTAAACCTGTCGGTGCTAAACTCCGCTCGTTTTTTGGATTGGGTCTGCAGCAGGGGTGGCTCAGTTTACGTTCTATCCTCCGTTTTCACCGCATGTTGCTCTTCAGATGCTTGGTTGACCTTGGGCAGAGACAGACACCGATGTGGCAGCCCCAGGTCTCCCACTCCCGTCCACACATCCCACCAGCACCAGTCGCCCTGCTCTGCCTGAGTACCAGGACCCCGCCGATTTTTTTTTTGTTTTGGTGTGTCTGTGTGTATAGTGCATTCAGCAGACGCGAACACTCAACTCCCCTCACCTCGCACACTAACACGGGGCCAACTGAGGATGTTACAGTGCCATCGGCCCACGCCCCTCGCCAAGGGTGCAGAGAATTAACACAAACTATTAAAGTTGAGCCGGAACACGCACAAAAACCACAGGCATTTCGCTTCCACTTGGGCACCGCGCAATCGAGCCACTTTGGCGCAAATTTTCGCTCAGCTAACTCCAGCCCGCTCCCCTGAATCCTGTCCCCGACAAGTGTTCCCATGCGAGCCTTCCCTGCGTTTGAAAGCTGGATGGAAGGCAACATTCGAGATGCGTTGTGTAACAGCCGCGGCGATCACAGGCGCTGTTTCCACACGGTAACAAAGGACGGAGAGCGGGGCAAAAATTAAAATGCCCTCCGGGTTATCTTTGTTAACCAGCAGACAGCATTCAACAGAAAGCCCCGCCGCGATGCCAGAGTGAATTCACTTACCTCTAATGCGCATTGTCCATCAGGTAGGTTACCACTTGATCTGGCTGGCTAGAGTACTGCTAAGTAAGGCGCTGTTGTCTGCCCCTGGTGCTGTTCGGTGCTGCGGTTGCTTTTAGGATGTTGAGATACCAAGACTGACTTCTTGTTCTGTTTAGTTCAGGCATCTGCTCGTAACATCAGTCCTTTATTTGGCACTTGGAAGCAACGACCCGCAGCCGAGAGAGAGAGAGTGGTGGTAGTGTGTGTGTGTGTGGGGGGGGGGGGGGGTTAGATTCTCCCTGCCCGTCAGCTTGCTGATTGGTGACCATTCGGTTCTCTGATTATTATTAATAATAACATCCGCCCGAAGGAGTGACAGGACTGTATGCTTGCTGTGCAGTCTGTGCTCTGCACGGACGAGGGGGCAGTGGGAATCCTGTGTCTTTCAGGGCTGAGGAATTTGCAAGTGAATTCAGTGGGAGTGTTATAGTGAAGAGCTTTCTGTTATAAAGAGCCTCCCTCTGCGCCCTCCCCCACCCCTCCAAAACACACATACATACATGCATGCATACACAGTGATGGATTGACCTCCCCCCGTTTGAAGTCTGAAGCAATTGCATTCTTCCTTGTCCCCATCCCCCGCTACTTTATAATCAGCTTTCTTTCATGAATTGCGATAATAAACGGCGAAACTGCCCACGAATTGTAAATCATTTTCAGATCAGGCACCTTCGCCCCACTCAGATGAAGTGATCTTTGCTTCTCCCACTTGCTCTGAATCCGACCAGAACCCAGCAGACTGTTGATCAAAGCACGGTTTCAATAGCAGCAGGGTTCTGGAGCACACACTTAAAGCGTGTGTATTCTCTTTATTCATATGGGGCAAATCTAATATGCAAAAAACCAGTATATGGGAATAATATTTAGATGGGAAAACATTCAATTATTTTGGGAATACATTATTTCTTTATTCATAGAAATCTGTGGCTAAAGAACTAATATATTCATAGAATCATACCAAGAAAATAGTTTTGCACTAAATGACTTATTTCAATTGCCTGGCATATAAATATTTAGCTGTAAAGTAATCCTGCGCAACATGCTTCCACTGGTTAACCCTCTGCGGAACTAAGTGTTTTTTTTCCCCCTGTATCTGAATGAAACCCCCAGCGCTTCCAGAATTTCCAATTTCTATTCCCACGACATTTCATGTCAGGAGACTCTGAATAAAACTCATGCTCCAAGGGCACGGTCTCTTGGAACACGTCTTGCTTTTCAAAGGCAGCTGGATACTTCGTGATTTTTCTGTAAGCATCTTTTTTTTTGTTTTTTTTTCTGGGCAATCGATGACATTTACTTTCCTGGCCATTATTCACAGAACAGAACAGACAAGAACCAAAATGGGTGCAAGGGAGGAAAAAGTTTTTTTTAGGAAGGATTGTTTTGGGCAAAATATGACAGTTGGTTGACACCAAGGTTGTTACCATGCTTTCACAAATGCTCTCAGTTGAAGAACTAACTTTAGCATGAAAACAATGGAACTAATTGAAAGGTCACTCTGTTTAATAGCTCATGCAGCATTACACTAGTGCTAGATCATTGGCACAGTTCACAGCACTTAAGAGAATATTCCTATTAGCTGAATGGCTGATGATAATCCAAAACCATTCTGCAGTATTTAATTGGAATCACTCCTGTTATTAAACTTTTACATTTTAAGCTGCATTTTTATTGGACAAAACCCTTCCTGAGCTATTCTTCCATTAAGAGCAGCCTGCCCACTTCCATCTACCGTAAGGCAATTCCACTTTATAGCATCTGCCTGGATATTTTAAATGTGCAATAGGCAAGCAATTTTTGGATGAAGCCTGTACCTTACTGACAGCTCCTGAAGATCGATTGAACCAAAATAAAAATGATTAGTGTGCAATGGGTAGGTTGGTGGAGGGGGAAGGGGAGTGGGGTGCTTGGGTGGGTTGAGGGAAGAGGGGTTCATTTATTTGAATCAACACACACCATGGCTAACTTCAACTTCAAGCCATCTGTGTGATAATGATGCCAATGGAGATGAGATTGCCACTACAGCTGTGAAACAGAATCATCTGCTTTGGTGGTGTGTGGCATCTCCAAAGGTATGAAAGATGTTAGGCTATATTCACCATTTCGGTGAATGCATCATATAGTAGGCAAGTGCCTTTATTAGTTACACTTGTTACATGCGGTCTGCTGGACTGGGGTTAAGGATATATTTTTTGAATGTTTTCCCCTTACGAGTCCTGTTTTATTTCTCCTCCTCCTGGATCTTTCAGGGATTTCCAGCTGCATAAACAGGTAAGGGGAGAGAAGTGGGTTGGCAATGAATGAGAAGAGCTTTTAGTTATGAAAGTCTGGCTTGACCATCATACTACGAGGAGACTTGACAGGCCAGCTGGTATTTTTCTGTCCATCCATTTCATTGATTTATATTGACTACTGATTATGGAGCTCCTATCAGCAATACACATTAAAAGCACAAGCACTGCTCTCTATTCAGCGTTACTGCACTGGTTATACGTTCAACAGATGTTTAGTATAATTACTTAGTACATGCTACTTCTATTATTTAGTAGAATGCACTGGAGCATAACAATATGAAACAGTTTACATTTTGGAACACATCTCACTAAATTTAAATGACCCAGTAGTATATTAGAACTGAAGTTGTATTCTATTCTGGATGCTACAAATAAGATTGCTCAAAATAAAACTAGCTACTTTGTGTATGTGAAATCCTAAATGACTGAGTATTTGGGATAACAAGTTGCTTACATGACAGGAATTATCTATACTCAAGGGAGAGAATTTGAATGGCTAAGAATTGTGACAAAATTACCTGCCAGTTCAATGTATTTCAAATGAATGAGCAATATTTACGTTTCATTTCTAATTTGTACAAAGTTGTGGTCCTAACAGAATTGATAGGCTTTGTATATGAACACAACTTGGTGATTCAGAATAATGCCGAACTAAAATTCTAAAAGAAAACAACATTTTTACACTGATTATGTTTCAAAATTCCATGCCCTCTAATCTTTAGCTTTATAACCCTCCATGATTCCTTCAGTTCCACATTACCAGTTAGAATCCTTCCACAATAGGCAGTGGTGTCTTCAGTTGACTCTTCCTTTAGGTCTGGAATTCCTCTCTCTGCTTCAGCTACTCTCTCTCTTTGACCAGCTGTTGGTCACCTAGCCTACTGCGTCTTGATGTCGGATGTTGTTTAATGATGCTCTTCTGAAACACTTAGGGACTACTAACAATGTTAAAAAGAGCAAGTCGTTTTTGAAATAAAAATCAGATTCATTTCCTTTTGGTTGGAGATGTCATTGCTTTGTTTGGTGTGTGATATGAATCGCAAGGATTGTAGATTTTCAGACTCAATATGTTTGGAAATGGGAGGTTAATCTTCAACAGGGTTTATGTTCATTGGCCCTATGCATTCAACCCCCTTTGGAAAGGATTCCTTTTGGAATATGCATCCACAGAGACTAAAAAGCCCCCGATATTTCAGTCAGATCGTTATTCACAAGGGAATCTACACAGCAACTGTTGTCACACTATTCAACCACAGAAGACATCCTAGTTTGACCTTGTACCCAGCCATATCTACACGCACACACTTATCAACTTGAGATAGGTGGACAGCAATTAGGAATGGGAACACTGACAAACTTCTACTCCAGCTCCATTCATGGCTGTCAGGTAGAGGTCAGCTACAACAGAGAGTGGGAATCAATCCAAATATCTTCCATACAGTACAGTTGAACACTGGGCAGTGCCTCTTAAAAAATAAATTGAAATGTTTGGCACTGAATTAACCACATGAATGAGTAACTGGTTTATCAAATGCAGGCACCAATACTGAAACTGAAGCTCAGACGTACAAGAATTGTTTCACACACCCAGAAAAGCACAGAGTGAGGGGGATTGTTAGACAATAAATGTCTCCTAATTCATGTAATTAATCAGAACAGGCAAAATGCTTCAGTCATTCCCAGTAACACACTGTATGGATTCCATCTTAATGTTCAAATGGATCTCAGGCTAATTAATATTTGAAAGGGTGCAAAGCGCAATTTTCTGAAAGTACACTGCTGAAGGCCAGAGGTTTTGATCATGGGCCTTGCTCTATTTCTTGATTAGTGCAGCCTGCCAAAGTCTCATCCCTATGCTTAGGGAATTATTGCTTTAGGTACAGTGATTTCATTTGATCAAATAACTGTAAATAATGCCATCATTCCCTGTTTCGGATGCCCAGGATCATTTGGAGATGGCCACAAATTGAAGCAAAGTGGTGATCAATGTTACCTTCAACTTTTTTTGGCACAACCTTTAGGCATGGCCTATGGTGTGGGTGTGAGCGAGAGTGAGAGAAAACAACTGAGAGCGCAACAGAGAGAGAGAGCGATAGACAGAGAGAGAGAAAGCACGATAGAGAGAGAGAGCGCAATAGAGAGAGAGAGAGAGACTGATCTCTAAACATATGGGAAAAGTAGATAAGGTAGTCAAGAACATATATGACACCCTTATTTATTATCAAATGCATAGAGAATAGGAACAGGCAAGTTGTCTTTACAGGGGTTTACAGAGCTAGATAATTGTGTGCAAATTCTGGACATTAGATCAGAGAAAGAATACTATTGCAGTCGAGAAGGTACAGCAGAGATCAATAAAAGCATTACTGGGCAGAGAATTTTAATCCTGAGGAGATGGTTGTTTTCTTTGTCACAGGCGAGGCTGAAGGAAGATTGAAGAAAAATGTAGAAAAGTATGGAGGCCTGGACAGAGTGTGGATGGGAAGGATCTATTAACCAACATTCACAGGCTTTTGGGAAAGGAATTCCAGATTTCCTCAGCCTTTTTTGAGCAAACCAGCTTGCTGAGTTTGTTTGCAAATGGTTTAGCTTTAGTTTTAAAAGTCTAGATTGAGAAAATATAAATTTAAGATAAGATATCTTTATTAGTCACATGTACATCAAAACACACACAGAAATGCATATTTTTGTGTAGAGTGTTCTGGGGCAGCCAGCAAGTGTCGCCATGCTTCTAGTGCCAACTTAGCATGCCCAAAACTTCCTAACCCGTATGTCTTTGGAATGTGGGGGGGAAACCGGAGCACCCAGAAGAAACCCATGCAGACACAGGGAGAACGTACAAACTCCTTACAGACAGTGGCCGGAATTGAACCCGGGTCGCTGGCACTGTAAAGCATTATGGTAACCGCTACACTACCGTGCCTGTACCATTTTGATGAATCACTTTACAAACACATAAGAAATAAGATCAGGACCAGGAGATTGAGTGCCTAGAGACTGCTCTGTCATTCAGTGAGTTCATGGTGGATCTGATCTTAATCTCAACTCCATTTTCTTGCCTGATCCCCATAACCTTTGATTCTCTTCAACTCCAAAACAATATTTTCAGGTTAGCGTTGCAAAGGTTTCAATTAGATCCCCTTCAGCCATGTAAAATCAAGGAAGTACAGACAAAGTTTATTCTACCTGTCTTCAATATTTTAAGCCTCCAAGTCTGTTACCATGTTGTTGGATCTGTACATTTTCCTATGACTAGGCTTATGGGATCAGGCAGAGGCTAATCAGACCCATCAGCATTCTTACTATCTATTCAGATAGGCTGATCCATATGTTGGTGTGGAAAAAGCATTTCCCATTTTGACTGCTGAATAGCCTGAGCCCCCTTTGTTCTCAACCTTCCTACAAGAGGAAACAGGCTAGATGGAAACTATCATTTCTTTCATTTCAAACTAATCATCCTGTAGGGGAAAACTGGCCTGGTCCATGGAACATGTCCTTATAATGTCACCTTTTTCACCTTCCCAGAGCAATTATTGCTTGGAGATCCATCTCCAGCTGAAAGGAGAGAACAATGTGCTGCCTCTACCATGTGGGTCATTTGCAGGGGGTGAATTTCTCGGCTTCTCTCTTTCCGAAAGTGTTCTACCTCAAACTGAACACAGTGCCCCAGAGAAGATTGGACTAAAGCTTTAAACAACTCAGCCATCAGACCCTCCCCTCGGTATTCCAGTAAAATTGAGATAAAGGTCAATGTTGCATTTACTGCTCAGATTACTTTTTGTCCCTGGGCATTAGATTTCAGAGATATGTGTATGGGGATACCCAAATCCCTTGCATAATGCTTCACTGAGGAGATAACCTTTTCTTTTGAAGATTGCAAGAACAAGTGGCAATGGTTACAGTTCAATGCTGCCATATCTGGTACATAGAGTGTAACAAGCAGGGTGTTGGAACTTGTACTGGAAAGACGCTGATGTTAAAATGTAAATCATACGTAGTATATCACAGAATACCATTCATCATTTTCCACAGAGCTCTCTAGCTCTAGCTAAACCTTCTTTTATGCATAATTAACCTGAGCTAGTTCTATGATGGAAGATTTAAAACTTTAATCCCTTTGATTCAATGATACATACATTTAAACTTAACCATGTGAAGCATTTTGTAGTTGGCTCTCCAGACAATCATGCCACTTTCTGATGTACACAATCTTTAAATATTTACATTTTCACAACTACCTTCAAAGATATGTCTTGCAGTAAAAGCCATTCCAAATGCAGACAACATAAGAACATACAATAATATTCAATAATATAAGAATTATTTTGTTTTATTGTTCTACTAAAAAATAAAAAATACAATGAGACTGCTTCACCATTCATAACAGAAGAACACAAGAAAATAGGAGCAGGAGTACGCCATCTGGCCCCTCAAGCCTGCCTTGCCGTTCAATATGATCAGGGCTGATCTGCCCCAGGCCTCAACTCCCCTTCTGTGCAAGTTTCTCAGTCTTATAAAGATGCATCTACCTCCTCTTTAAATGTCTCCAGAGATCTAGCTTCTACAACCCTCCAGGTTAGAGAATCACGGATGTGCACAATCCTCTGTGATAAGAATATCATAGACCTTGAGTCCACTTTCCTGCCTAATCCCCATATCTTTCATTGCTTTCTGCAAGATATATTTTGGTTTCAGCCTTTAATTCACCCAGTAACTGAATGTCCACACCCTCTGGATTTTGGAATTCTGAAGATGAACAACTGAGTGAAGTAATTTCTCTGCATCTTAGATATAAATCAGTGATACCCTGTCTTGGGACTATGCCCCCTAGTCTTAATTATGCCAGCCAACAAAAACAGCTTCTTGGCATCTACTCCTATTAATCAAAATTTAATGTTTTATATGAAAGCATCTCACCATATAAATACAGCTCCATCCTACTCAATCCGTCTTCATAGCACAACCCTCAGGTCCCAGGAATCCACCCTGTGAGCTGTTCTTATTTTGCTGGAATTTCCTTTTTTAAATTTTGCCCAAAGCATATTGTAATAAATCTACAGCGTTCATGAGACACTACATAACTCTGACATAATACATTTACTGTACATTTACTAAGTAGTCGTCTGCAATGAACTTGCAAACACACAATGAAAAGTGAAAGAAATTGATGCAGACAATATGTTTTTTTAATACGACAACTAACATACCACTGCGAAAAATGGCAGCGCAGGTTATTATGTGGAAGGGAGAACAAGCTGTGATTTAATTTATTCTATACCCCATCCACTAACAATACAAATTCTTTGATGATCTGCTGAAAGGTCATTGACTTGGAATGTTAGCTTGGTTCCCCTCTCCACAGATTGCTTCCAACATTTTGTGTTTCAGTTTCAGAGAATCCACAGGATCTAACTTTTGTCCAACATCTTTGAAATTACAGACAGAATTTGGAATCACCACATTAAACCATGGCTCTACTCTCAAAATCCAAGGCTGTCTGAATTTTGAGCATTTAATTTTACAGATTTGAATCATATCGTCTGCCAGCTGATCTCAATCCAATTTGTCAGTGACAAATGAAAAGCATGAGTGACAGCTTCCTTTCTCGTCTGGAACGAGGACAGTTGGACATTTATAGATTAGCTTGTCTGAGGGTGATTTGGTTTTTTTCATGTGCGGATGTCGCTGGCAAGACCTGTATTTCATATTCATCCCTGGCTATCCTTGAGAGGATCATGGTGAGCCATCTTCTGTGGACTGCAGCAAATCTGAGATGCTTCTGATCTCACATTTGGAAAAGCATGAACTTATTAGGGAAAATCAATATGGCTTTGCACAGGGAGGTGGTGGGGTCCTGTTTCAGAAATTTGATCAATTTTATTTTAGGAAGTGACGAAGAAGATTGACAAGGGTACAGCAGTGAAAGTTGTCTACATGGACTTTAGTAAAGCACTTCACAAGGTCTCTTGTGATAGGCTGGTCCAGAAGATTTAGCCATATGGGATCCATGGTGAGTTATTAAGCTGGATACAAAATTGGCTTGGTTATAGAAGACAGAGGGTAGTGGTGGAGGGGTATTTCTCTGACTGGAAGTCAGTGATCAGTGGTGTTCCACAGGGATCAGTGCTGGGATACAAACGATCTGCCTGAAAATGTAGGCGGTCTGATTATAAGTTCACAGATGACAAGAAAATTGGTGGAGTTGTGCATAGTGAGGAAGTTTGTCAAAGGATGCGGCAGAATATAGATTAGCTGGAAATTTGGGTGGAGAAACAGCAGATGGAGTTTAATCTGGACAAGTGTCAGGTTTTGCATTTTGGGAGGTTAAATGCGAGAGGATACAATACAGTAAATAGCAGGACCCTCAGTAGCGTGGATGTACAGATTGATCTTTGGGTGCGTGTCCATCATACCCTGAAAATGGCAACACAAGTGGATAGTGTGGTAAAGAAGGTATACGGTGTGTTTGCCTTTATCAATTGTGGCACTGAGGATAAAAGTTGAGAAGGAACATGGCAGCTGCATAAAACTTTAGTTGGGCCACATTTGGAGTACTGTGTGCAGTTCTGGTCACCACATTCCGGGAAGGATATGGAGGTTTTGGAGAGCCTGTAGAAGAGGTTCACCAGGATATTGCCTGGATTGGAGAGTATCAGCTTTAAGGTTGGGCAAATTTGGATTGTTTTCACTGGAGCGTCAGAGGCTGAGGGGCAACCTGATAGAAGTATATAAAATTATGAGAGGCATCACTAGGGTAGATAGCCTCTTTTTCCCAGGATGGGAATGTCAAATACAGAAAGGCATAGCTTTATTGTGACAGTTTAAAGGAGATGTGTGAGGCAAGTTCTTTTGACAGAGGGTGATAGGTACCTGGAACATGCTATCAGGAGAGGTAGTAGAAGCAGATACAATAGCAATGTTAAAGAGGCATTTACACAGACACATGAACAGGCAGTGAAGAGGGATATAGACCATGTGCAGGCAGATGAGATTAGTTATATTGGCATCATGGTCAGTGCAGACATGGTAGGCTGAAGGACCTGTTCCTGTGCTGGACTGTTTTATGATCTATGATTGGACACATTGCTGTGGGATTAGATAACATGTAAGACAGACCAGCGAGGGACAGCAGAATTCCCTCCCAAAAGGGAATTAATGGTGCAGATGAGGCTCTACAACAATCCAGTAGTTTTCATTGTGCATACTAGCTTTGTATTTCAGATTATTTAATAAACTGAATTTAAATTCCCCAGCTGCCATGATGGGATTTGAACTCATGTCTCCTTTAGACTTGACCTTTGGATTACTAGTCCACTGACATAATCATTAAGCCAGCTTTCACTGACTGTTCCCTTGGATACGATGAATAAAATTATTTTTGAGGTATGTTTGTGATTGCTCTGAACTGCTATCTTTGAAAACTTTGAACCGCGGGTAATTCAGTCATGCGTGACTGTAGTCATTAGGAAACTTGTAATGTACCAGTAAGAACAAACTCAGAAGGTGTCTGTTTGGCAAGCTTTTGCACACTGGTGTTAATTAAGAACTCTGATCTAATAGCAGAAGAATACAGCACCACAATTCTACTTCTGAAGCAGCAATACATACGTACCTGAATATGAATTTCTGAATGTTTTTATTGATCAGCATGGCTAAATAGATAAACAATGTTCTGTGACAGTAAATGACAGTTAACTGACCAGTGTAAGAGAACAAATCAGGACCAACATAACATGAGTAGAAGAGGCCAAACTATTTCTGTGCAATGTTTTGCTTCTGATAACAGCCTGCAAGATATGTAACCCTTTTATTAGTATAAACCTACATCCGATAAGGACCAAGGTGTGCTGAGGTTATTGCTAATCTAGATATGCTATTTTATCTTTGCCTAAAGAATTATCAATATCGGTGCTATGTGGTATTTCATGAAATCTATAGATTAAGATTAGATTTTACTCAAGTCAATAGTAAAATGTAATCTATAGATTAGATGTTACTATTGATTTCAATAAAATTTAAAGTAGGTACTTTAATGACTGAGAAACAAATGATTACGTTTATAACAGAAAATGCTGAAAGTACCCAACAGGTCAGGTAGCATCTCTGGTGAAATAAACCAGGAATGTTTCAAGGCAGTGATGTTTTATCAGAAATGGAAGCTTTAGGAATGGCTGTGGTAGGGTGGAGAACAAGAGAAACTGAATGACTAAAATGATAGCGATGCTGATAGATAGAGCGTGGTGAAGGCTTGTTATTTGCAGCTGATCTGTATGGAGTAGGGTAAATATATAGAGAGAAATGAGAACAGAGGAGAGAGAAAAGAACAGTTCTGGAACCGAGAGGCACAGAACACAGCAATTACTGGAAATACCAAGAGTTCAGGCAATGTCTGTGGAGAAAGAAAAATGGAGAGTTAACCTTTCAGACTGTTGACCTTCCATCAGAATTGGGCAGTTTTGGCACAAACTGGAAAGGTTGGTTATTTGAAATTGTTGAATTCAATAATGAGTGCCAAGGACTGGAATGTGCCTGGTCAGATGAAATGTTGGTCCTTGTGCTTATGTTGGGCTTCATTGAAATGGTGTTGGAAGCCCAATGTAAGCTTGAGGAATAGCATCTCATCTTCCTCCTGGGCCCTTATAGTATTCTGGACTCGACTGGAACTCAACTTAAGGTCTGATTGCTTTCTGCCTTTTCTTTGACCTTAAATATTAACTTTGTTTCTCTCTGCACAGATGCTGCCCAACTGACTGGGTAGTTCTAGTGTTTTCTGCTTTTATATACATATGCAGTTTTTCTTTTGCTTTAGAATAGAATTAATACAACACTTTGCAAAAAAAATGGACCCTCTTGTCCTTTTTTTTTGAAAAGGACCCACATGAAACAAAAGGATTTTGACTTTTTTATGACCTCACATTACAACTGATGATGTATCTATAAAATTTTTGTAAGGATCAAGACAGCCCAAGTGTTAGCAGCAAGATCTCACAAATAGCAACAAGATTCTAATTTTAGCAATGTTGGTTGAGGGTTAAAAGTGGCCAGGATGCCAGAGCAAACTGCTTTGTTTGTCATCAAGAAACTGTCCTGGGATTTTTTATACTGCAAATGAGTTTAACATCTCCTCCATAAACCATCCATCTGAAAGTGCACTGCTCCCTCAGTAATACATTGGAATTCAGCCTAGATTACCTGCTCAAGTTTTGGACAGCTTCCTTCCGAGCAATAACAATGTTATCCAAGGAACAAAGGCTTTCAGATGACCAGAAAAAATCACAAGCTCCTTTTAAGATAGAACTTTGGAACGTTATTTTCTCCTGAAATCTTTCAGATGTCTTTTTGACAGCTGTGAAAATTCAATCCATGGCAAAGAAATGGCTAAAAACCAGGGCTGGACCATCAATTAATAAAGCCTGGAGTTTGAATTGGCAGCAGATAGTTACAAGGATATCTCTGGTATTCACTCTTTCTGGTCATGTCAATATGCAATAGAGTTCAGTCTTATGCATTTTTTTTCTGAAATAATGCAACAGGCTCAGTAATACTGCAGGGAAAATCACCTATTGTAAGGGTCATAAAAAATGCTACAGTATGTCGGCTTATTTAATTCAGACCAAATTAATTACTTCTGTATAGAAGACCACTGGCCAAGAGGTCTTCACAGATCAACACTCACCATAATGGAACCTTTACATAAAAGGTTCTTAATGAAGGTACAGGGCAATAAGGGCATAAGATCTGCTTAATTTCTAGGCAAGGAAAAGCCAGTGTTAATGCATCAAGTGCACAATTCATCTGGTCGTGCTGCTTATTCTGCTAAAATGCAAAATGTGCTAACCTGTGGCTGCTTGCTGAACCTTGTCACCACATTGTGAAATGAGACTGCCTTGACATAGGAAGCAGATATTGGGCCCTGGATAGCAATAGAGCAGGCCATGGCGAGACAGTAAAATGATTACTTACATGATCAATGGTAAGCAGGTTAGCCAGCTGGAGTTTTGTGCTGAACACAGATTGCTACCTCTGACAAACTGGCAACGTGAAATAATTTAGTTATTTTAATCCCACAGCCTTAAAAGCTGTTTTAAATGCCCAATTTATTTAAAATGTCCAATTTCTTTCAGATATGCAAGCGCTGAATTAAATCTAGCCATTAAAACTTGTGTATTTTTTGGGGAATTGTTTCTAAGGGTAAAATTTCTTCCCAGCTACAAATCACGCACAAAAGCACAGATTTTTCAGTCATTGTGAAGAAATTGACACAAAGTTATTTTATAAAGTTTTCACAGGCTTTTGAGCAAATGCTTGCTGCCATTGGTCATCTGATCGATTCAGGTGCCACATGTGAGAAGAGCAAGTAACAGCATCTCTCCTCAACCAATTAGATTGAAAAATCCTCAGAGCCTTGCCAGGTCCAATGTGAAATATAAATTAGATTTTAATCAATTGTAGAAAGCAAAATAAATTGACAAAAAAATGGGATTTAGAGAGGGAAATAAATGAATCAGATAGAAGCAGTAAATGTTTTTTTATATATACATAAAATAATCTCTAATATTGACCTCATTCTGGATGAATGAAATTCTGCACACCTAAAGTGAAATTTTCAGTGTTAGGATGATTGCATGGCATTTATTATGACTGAAAACACTTCGAAAGCAAACTATTCTCATCTGAATTTCCCAGTCTTAACTATGTGTGTCACACTTAGGTCAATGTGAATTAGC
Source organism: Pristis pectinata (assembly GCF_009764475.1). NCBI lineage: Eukaryota > Metazoa > Chordata > Chondrichthyes > Rhinopristiformes > Pristidae > Pristis > Pristis pectinata. Next base: position 98,065,227 of record NC_067409.1, on the reverse strand, counting down.
ATTGCAAAATTCATCCCACCCATGGATTTCAAGACTTTCCTCTGATGGGATACTGGTATCTTGAAGTTTATGAAGGAACATGTTACCTGGTCTGCAACATCAAGATTCCCCAATTAATTGGACAGGTGGTGGTTGTAACCTGATTCATTCATCTAGAACACCAATATTGTCAATGCAAAATGCAGGTCAATACTTACCCATGGAATGCTGCAAGACCTTGCATGCATGCACTTCCAGACTCAGATGTAAGAAGCTTTTACGTTATTTACTATTACATCTTATGTCTTTCAAAAACTACTTCTAGCTTTGTGTACAATTAAGGCACAAGGCATCCTGGAAGGTAAGCAGTTCAAATGAAATTCCATTCTCTGTCCTATGAAATGTGCAAGTTACTGAAAAACTGCTGCATTCTTCTGTGTAGTCATCTACTTCATCATGCAACAAGTGAAACAGATGTTCTGTGACAAGGGAAGCTCTTTGCAAAGTGTCTGCACCTCACTCGCCATCGGTTTCAATGAGCCTGGTGCGTTTGAAAAAAAACACCAGAATGCATTTTTAATTACTATTTTGTGTCCCCCAGTATTTGAATATTCATATTTTCCAACACAGAGAATTTGCAAAAAGCTGGTCAACAGCTTGGCAAGAGCTGACAAATCCTTCAGAAAACTGGCAACTCAAACACAGCTCTGAATACAAGTCATGCAAACAACAATGACTTTGAGTTTACATAGAACCTTTATTATCATAAAAGATCCCAAGAAGTTTCATTCATTTAGAAACTAATTGGAACTGGAGAGTTTTAATAATCAGTGACTCCTCCTTCTCCAAAACTGAGGGCTAGTAGGACATGATTCCATCCTCTCTAAGAAAGGGCAGGTGCCATGCGATGTTTATGTTGACCTGAAGCAGGTGACAATGTCTTTGCATATGGAAATTAGATGCCCACCACTTGTTTGAGATATCTGCCCCCAAATTGGTTTGTCATTGCAAATGCTTTGGACTGCAGACCCAGGGATTTGTCTGCAGAAAAGGTGATAGAGAACGTTCTGAATCTAACACCAGGAACTGGAATGTTCCTTTTGATTTGAAAATTAACCACCACCACACACTCTCTGTGGTAAGATGAAACAGAATCAGTGATTTCCTTTTTGCAATAGCTATAAAATGGCTGAATATGTCGACAAGACAGCTGACTTAAGTTTTGTTTTAGGCTCTGGTTACACAGGTAGGCCTGTCTGACAGGATTTACTGGAAATGTGGTAGTTTCCAGTAAATTACGTATCAGTGGTCTTGCCTTATATAGAGTTGTTATTTACTTGTAGGGGAGATAAGGGAGACCCTGAACAGTATAATAGTAAGTCTTTTCAAGGGATTTTTTTTTGGAGCTTCTTTGTGGGCAGGATCACGACTGGTGCCTGGCGACCGTCTCAAAGGTCTTGAAGTGTTGGGGGTCCCTGGCGGCTAAAGACTGAGTGGTTAAGAATACACAAGCAGTGCTGCTAATTGTTAATTGCTGATAGGTATTACTATGAATTGCATGCAACCTTGAGCTTGACTTATTAGTGGAGAATCAAATAAAGAACTTTGAGTTTTGTTCTTTTCATTGAGTTGGATTAGATTTGTAGCTACAGTTACAAAAGTTAAATTAGATCTGTAGCTAAGAGTTAAACAAAATTATTAGAGTTACTGATTTCTTTGTTCTTTTAGTTAAGAGCTAAATAAAGTTACTTAATCAAACTATTTGTGTAGTTGTGTCTTTCATTGCTAATTTGGTCACTTGCGAGGAACCAAGAGAAACCTAATTTGAGACGTTTTCCCTGTATCTACCTTTTCTCCAGTAAATGATCGCCAGACTTCTGGACTTGCAAACTCCCTCCTTGACCTGAGTCTGATTCTTGTGACTTCAGGCCCTCTGTTGTAATCCTCGCCCCACACTGTCTCATTTCCCACCATCCAGTAGACTCCGTTTCCCTTATTTCCCGACTCATTTTCCTGAGGCACCCAGTTCTTAGTTAGCAACCTAGTTTTCTTCTGCTTTCCTCTCTAGTCTTTGCTGGTCATCCATTACACTACATTTGCTCCATTAAGAGATATCTCTCTTAATAAATATCTTAATTAGTCACATGTACATCGAAACACACAGTGAAATGCATCATTTGCTTAGAGTGTTCTGGGGGCAGCCTGCACGTGTTATCATGCTTCCGGCGCCAAAATAGCATGCCCACAACTTCCTAACCCATACATCTTTGGAATGTGGGAGGAAACCGGAGCACCCGGAGGAAACCCACGCAGACACGGGGAGAAAGCTCATTATCAGTGGCAATGTGGACCTCACCATCCAGGACCTTACCAGTGAGGTGTCTGCTCTCACCAATAGTCAATAACCTCCTCTTCCCCCTAGTAAACTTGTTTTCAATGGCCAATTTTTTGTCCCAATCCCTGGACATGTTGGTTCCTAGTGTGTAAAAATCCATATCTATGGTCCATAGAGTCAACAGTGCAAATGGGCAATGAATGCTCTTTTTCTAAAAAGTAAGACACTTCAGCTTCACAGTTTTATTGAAATCTACACCTCAGTAAGACACTTCAGCTTCACAGTTTTATTGAAATCTACACCTCATTTGTCCATGGGAAGTTTATTATTATTTTGCTTGTTTTAAAACTTTTTGGTTACAGCGAGAACAGAAAACCTATTGCCGGGAAAACTGTTTTTAATTGTAGGTTGATACAATAAAGCCTGATAGCAAATAAGGCCCAGTGTTATATAATGTCAGCTGTGGCTCAGCTGGTAGCTCTCTACCCTCTGAGTCAGAAAGTTCAAGTCCCACTCCAGAGCTGTAAACACAAAATATGAAGCTGACACCACAGTGCAGTACTGAGGAAATGAGAAAATCACTTTTAAAACTATTTACTTGTGTTGCTGGTTTAAATTAGCCAGTTTCTTGGCAATTCAAGGACTTCAGATACGAAAAATCTTTTGGAAATGTGCCAGTTGTTCCTTGTGCACTGAAGAAAACAAGTGTGAGCTGTGAAGCCTTAGAAGACCGGTAGAATTTGCAGAAGCTCTCACAGCCAAATTTGGGGTAACGTGGCCAGCTTTGTGGATGGGGTCCGATTGGTGCAAAGTGAATCTTCAACCCAGATGACAGATTGTGGGAAATTTTAAAGCAAGCACACTTGTGTTTGAAATTTCCCATCTTTATTGTGAGAGTGTTGATTGCCCTCGGATTGGGCTGACACAACTAACATAAACAGACAGAAACTTAGGTCCTGACTGTCTACATTAAGTGCAAATTGTTGGCACGCAAAAATATTTGCAACTGCTCCTGTCACTTTGCACCTATTAACACAAGGCTATCGAGGCCAATTGTGTGACCAAGCCAGGCATATGGTGTGGCATCAACTTGAGGAGCCCAAAGTAGAAGTGAAATCATGTCGTACTGTAGAAATTATGGCCTGGTGCACTGGGACAGGTCAGCCAAGGTTAGTGTAAACAGAGCAAAGGATTAAGGAACCTTGATAAACTATGGGATTACAGCAGGTCCCAGCTCCAAAACTAGCTGCACCCTCAGGGTGACTTAATTACCATCGGGAACATCTGCTGCTCTAAGAGTTATAGAGTTATGCAGCATGGTAACAGGCCCTTTGGCCCAACTCATCCATGCCAACCAACGTGCCCACTTTAACTAGTTCCATTTGCCTGCATTTGGCCCGAATCTCTCTAAACCATTCCTCTCCATATACTTATCTAGATGTATTTTAATTGTCATTATTGTACCTGCCTTAACTACTTTCTCTGGCAGCTCATTCCACATAGCACCACCCCCTGCACGAAGAAGTTGCCCCTCAGGTCCCTTTTAAACCTTTCCCCTCTCACCTTAAACCTATGCCCTTTAGGTTTTGGTTCCCTTTCCCTGGGAAAACAGCTTCTCTTCAAAGAGGCTCTAAAAAGTAAATGGATTCATCTTGGAGAAAGGACCTTAACAGATAATTTTTTGTAAGTTTATGAATATGCTTTTCATATCAATTTATGAAGAAATTAACTAACGTGCCCTTCAACCAGAAAACTAATTCATATACATATAAAAGTGAATCTCAGCAATTTAAACTGGTCTACCCACAGTTAGCAACTTGATGATGACTAAAATGATTATTTTTTGGTGACGCCCACTTTCAGCAGTTTTAATCAAACAACACCCGGTTAATTTTGGAAGCAAATCCTTTACAGCAAATCTTCTATTTATATAATGATCTCTGAGTGTGCAGGGTTAGGTCAGATTTTGTATTTGTCTGCATGCAAATGAGTTTGAGGGAAAATTGGCACAATTAGCACTGGAATCGCTGACTATGCCCAAAGTAGAACTCTATTCCGTATCCAATCTTGAGAGTTAAAAAGACAGAAAATAGGAAGTTCATCTCAAAGTTACACAACTTGGAGTTGTTTGGCTGTTAATAATAGACAGACAAATATTGACCCATGTGCCACTTAAACCTCTCCCCTGGTTTATATTTCTGTTTTATTTCAACTGAGCTAAGAATTTGGGGATGACATCAGTGGGTGATTGAGTCTACTTTTCTGGCACTCTTAGGAACTTTAACATTTAGCTGACTCTGATGCCTTGTTGAGCCTGCCGCCTATAAGGTCTAATGCTGGGGATAAACATGCAACTCTGTGCCATGAACACTACGTCATTATTCCTCGTTTGCACTATTTATTTATTTCTGTAACTTACAGTTTTGCACTGTACTGCTGCCACAAAACAACAAATTTCACAACATATGTCAGTGCTAATAAACCTGATCCTGATTCTGTGGAGAGGGGCCTTCAGATCGGCCGTGATACAGAATTCACCCCAAAGATCCTGGTGATTTGCAAATGTGCCACTCCAAATCAAGATCAACCTTGTTGAGTCCAATGTGAAATTCACTCTCAGCTCTGATGGGAAAAATGTCACTAGGCATAATGTGTTCATTTTCTGATAAAGCCATTTCCTTGAACGATTTGACTCTAATGTGCGAATGCAATCATATCATAATTATTACACAAAATAGGTCTGTGTGTCCCTCACAAAAAAAATTACCGTACACTGTGTGGGACCTCTAACAGCCCTCCACCTCAAGGTACCAAAAGCTAAGGACATAGCGGGAAAGAAACTACGTCAAGCCACCATCTGATCCCTTGTTCGTGCCATTTTACAGAAACAGCATTTTGAAAGTAATCTACCCACTTTAGGGCCGTGCACTTGGATTAATTCAAGTTTCAGATTCGGATTGACCCCAAGGGAATGGGAAAAAACAGTAAAATATGAAAAGAAACGCGACACTACCTAACACTAGTTGATGAAAGGAGCATCTGGCAGACGTCTGAAGAAACAGATAGTAGTTGGGACCCCTTGGCTAATTGATCCTATTATCCACGACACAGATACTTTGGCCATCATTTTGCTTCATTCATAATAAAATGAGTCCAGATGTCTAGTTGCCAGACTACCACATCAATGGCACAGTATATGCAGAGCGACATAAAATATTGCAGAGTTAAAAGCAAACATTTATTCCATACAGTGCCGCCATTAAATTTTATCTGTTATGTTGTCAGGCTCATGTGGTTATATTTGCTTGTATGTGTTTTTAAATGGATTCTTTCTCAGGATGTGTACGCTGCTGGCATGACCAGCAATTATTGCCCTTCCTCGAGAAAGCAAAGGGGAGCTACCTTTTGAACCACTGTAGTCTGTGTGATAAAGGAACACCCACAGTGCTGCTGAGTTGGGAGTTCCAGGATTGAGTGATGGTGAAGCAGCAGTGATGTATTTCTAAGGCTGAGTGGTGCATGATTTTAAGAGAATCCTGGTGGTGACAGCAGTCCCATTCTCCTTCCACCTTTGTACTTCTGTGTGGTATATTTAGCTAAGAATTAGCTAACTAGTTTAAGTCAGAAAAAACCTTCAAAAAAAGGTGGCGGGAAAAGAATAATGGAACCCACTTTCAAGCTTCAAAATAAATCTTTTGCATGAAGAAAATTAATCCAGATTGGAACTCCCCTTGAAATGTCTCATTCTTTCTGAAGGTATTAAAATTTTGATACCCCTTGTCGCTCTTTACTTTGATTCATTCTAAGTCTTCTCCCAAAATATAACTGGGCATATATAAGTCTTTCACTCTTCTTATCCTATGGGGTTTGGTACTTTGAGCCTAAGCTCCCCCATTTTAACATCTTTATCAGAAAAGGGATTTGTACTGCATTACAATCTATTTTTGCTGCAATAGTTAATGTATTAAAACAAAACAGTCACTTTAATAAAACAATTTAGAATGAAGAGTCCAACATATTTGTTGAAGTGCACAAAAGATTTCTTCATGAGTACAGAAATCCATGCTTACACACTGTGTTCAGCAGCAGGCCAATCTCACTGCACTTTTAACTTCCCAGGACTGAAACTTACTTTTGGCTTAGAAGAATCATTAAAGATTCTTTCAAGAGCCTCATTACACTTCATTATCAGTGAAAAAAATCTCATAATTACAAGAGGAAATTGCCTTATTAGGAATTAAATGTTAAAGAGCAAATTCTGAAAAGGGTCAGAGAAAAAATGATTGGTGAAGCTGTTTCTGTTAAAGATTCCAATTATCATTAAGTGCTCCAGCTCATTTATAACATTCACCAGATGTTAATGTGCTAGCTGTCTCTAAAGTTAAATGAGTTGCAGCAAACTTTTTGAAAACATGCATCACTGTTAAAAGGTACTACTAACGGAAAGGTTGATGACCAGTGTAGAAACTGGCAGTATAATCATAAGTTTTGGCTGTACTTGAGTTGGTTATGCTTTGTCTTACATCATTTAAAATCCAGTCATTCTACAAAAGAATTAAATGGAAGATTTATATTCCATTTTTGAAGATACACTAGCAACGTTCTCATTACCAACATTAAATGATGAGACTCAAGTCATGATGAATGAAACACTAACTTCAGAATCACATCGATCTCCAGAACTTTTTTTTCAAGGAAATCATGGCTGAAGTCCTGTCCCTTGCCTGGTACTGGGAGGGCAACTGCAAGTCAACAGCTGCTGTACAAATTTAAATTACTTAGAGGGAGCAAGTTGTTGGGATGGGTAGGTAAAGTTGGTTCAGGAAAATATGTAAATATTACATTTTCATTTTAACTTTGCTTTCCAAAAAATGCAGCAGCAGTGAAAATAAAAACAAAGACTAGAAATAGACTAGGTGATGGAGCTGTACAGCCCTGAAACCCATCTGACAGCTGGAGAAATGCAAATGAATGGGTTGGGGAAGATGACCGACTTTGGTACTTTAGTGCATTCTCATCTGGGGATAACAATGTCATTGCAGGTGTCAGTGTGAGCTGGTCTGGCCAGTTAATCTGACAACTGTGAGGAAGCTGCCAGAATGATGCAACCCAAAGGTGCTTATACCAAGTAAATATCTCAAGTACACATCATAAAGTATTGAATATTGAACACAACAAAATGTAAAACCCTCAAGTTACCTCACTTTGCTTGCTGACCGTGCATAAACCTGCAGGACTCTCATTTAGCCTTCGATTTAGAGGTGAAAGTCTTGGCTCAGTCATCTTCAGTTACAAAAACACTTGGTGAGTCACCATGCATGTGAGGGGATCTTGGAACTTGCTGCCGATATGGATGAATTTAAAAGCTGCACTATTTTGGGGAATTTCAGCACTGGGATTCTATTAGTCATCCATGCCCTTTTGTTGCTTTAGTTATTCAAGTGGAAGGGAAATAAAATCACTGATCTCGCCAATCAATACACAAGTCTCCAGTTTGATCAGAAAATGAGTCAATGGAGCATTTGATCCTTATGCTAATCTGGAAAGGCACAATTTATGTAAATTGAGGGTAATGGCAATCATTGTTTGTAATTAGTACTGCTCTACCTATTTCATTGACTTCGGGTGCCCTTTCTTCATAAAGCACAGCAGCGTGCTGTTCTTGGGCAAATTCCCTGCTCATTATGTCACTGGTGGCAGAACTATGGGAGTCTGCCTAAGGTGCCTGCTCATCCCTCGAGACCTCTTGCATCACTTTACACGTTAGCCACAGAACCATGCACCCAGTACTCTTACAGTCTTTATCTTTAATAATAAACCTTTATCATTAATTAGAAAATCTGCTGCCAATTGGCAGGAAACTCTGTATTTGAATGAGAGTAATCATTTTTTAAGAGCTATTTGTTATGACTGTTCCTTTCCTGTCTCTTCCTTCCTTGAATATTTGTAAATGCTTCATTTATATCTCATTTCCCAAATTGCTGATTTTATCCTCACTTATGTACTCTAACAACCAAACTATAAATATTGGGTAGCATTTACACTAGTAATTCTGGTTAACATTACTTTTTGTTTATACTAGAAAAAGATGAGAGAATATCACTGCTGGAAAAGATACCAGCAATAGTAAAGTGGCAAGAAAAAATTAAGTATTTCTACCCCTTTAAAAATGGTTGCATGTGTGGGATTTTTTCCAGTATTTTATAGTATAATCCCTGTGCAGACTATGGAGTAATGGTGTGTGTTTAGATTTACACTCATTGTTATGTCCTTACTTGCTGGGGAGTTTGGGCTCCTGCCAAGCCAAGACCCAGAGAAATGAGATGAGAGGCATGCTGATGTCACCTCTGTCTCATTAGCATGGTATTTAAATGTTTCTGTCTGTTCCAGCGGAAATGCTCCTGGGGGGATTCTTGAATGTGCAAGTGAAGCATTAAGGTGGCAAACACCTCCTGTAATGGGTTTGTCCATCTGTTTTCCTCTGATTTGCACCCATGTAATATGCATACCCACTGCACAAAGAAAAACAAAACTGCTTCTCATCTTACATTCTATTGCACTCTTTCCTACCCTGTTAATCTTCACCTCCATAACAGCACCTGCCTGTGCTTCTGCATATCGGCTGTTGAAGAGTCATCTATGCCTTTATTCCTTCGAGATTTGACCATTCCTGGCCAGATTCCCTTGTTCTGCTCTTCATAGTCTTGAGGTAAATATAAAATCAGCTGCTGGTGACCTGACTCGTACCAAGGCCTGGCTATCTATTCCCGCTGTGCTCGCTGACCCACTTTTGGCTTCTAGTTAAGCAATGCCTTCATTTTTAATTCTTACCCCATTTATTAATCCCTCCATGGTCTCTGTTTTCCCCATCTCCTCCTATAACCTACCAAGATATCTCTGTTCCCTAAATATGGCCTTGATCATCCCCTAATTTAGTTACACTTGGCAGCTGTGCCTTTAGTTACCCAGGCTCTAAGCTCTGAAACTCCTTCACTAAACTTCATTGCCATTCTTCCCTCCTGTCAGGTATTCCTTAAAATCTAGTTCTTTAAGCATGTTTTTAGCTATCTGCACTAATACCTCCACATTTGGCTCGGCAATGCTTTGTAAAGCACCATGGGATGTTTTGCAACACTAAAGGTGTTCCACGAATATGAGCTTTTATTGTTGTTGTCATCTCCTGGCTTTCTCAGGAAGTCTAAAATAATCCCAATGTACCAGTTACCAGAGAGAGCAGCTGGAGCTCAAAGCTTTGTGGCATTCTGTTCAAACCTCAAAAGCAGAGATTTATTCAAAAAATAAAGCTCTTCAAAGGAACTTACTTCCACCTAGGAATCAACAAAAGTTTTACCAGTGCTGACTGGAAGCACGGTTTTTTGAAATGTTATCGGAGAGAGACGACAGTACCTGCTGGTAGCCGGGGAAAGCAACATCTGCCTGATGTCTGAAGAAATAGATGGCAGTGGACACCCCCAGGCTAATTTATCCTATTTTCCATGACACAGGTACTTGGAGCGTGTACTGTTTCATTCAAAATAAAATGCCTTCAGATGTCCAGCTATCAGATCGTCACAGCAACAGCTTCCAATGGCACAAATATAGAGAATAAAATTAAGTAATACAGAATAATAAAATTAAAAACACTTATTTCAGAGAGCCTAGCAACTGAATGTTATTCAGAAATTGTTAGGCTCGGAGAGTTTGATTCCTGTGATATCTAGTTCCGGGTGGCTGACTCCACCATCACTTTTTCAAGTGTCAAAAGGCTTGAAGATTCAAAAGTTAGAGAGATACCAGTGAATCCAGGTGCAATGCTGCTCTGTGCTCTAAAATCAACAGCCCACCATTTCCATTTCAGAATGCAATTTTTGTGCTTGCCCATGTTGACCAATCAGCAACAGACCTGATGTTCCATGAGCTGTAACTAACAGTCAGTACTTCAGGGTTAGAGTTCAATTCAATTAAAATAAAAATGCAAAATAGATGGCAGATTTTATAGTACGTAAACTCAGTGGGTTCTTGAGCTCCAGTAAAGTCAACTGCGGAATGTACAAACTTATATACATAAGACACAAGGAGCTCAAAATTAAAGGGCTCTTCACAACTCATAGAGTGTAGAACAGTAGAGCATAGGAACAGGCCTTTTGGCCCACGATGTGTGTACCGAACACGATGCCAAAGTAAACTAAATCTCTTTTGCCTGCACGTGATCCATATCCCTCCATTTTCTGTATATTCATGGGTCAATCTAAAAGCCTCTTAAATGTCACTATCATATCTACTTCCACCATCACCCCTGGCAGCCCATTCCAGACACCCACCACTCTCTGTATACAAAAAAAAGCTTGCCCCGCACATCTCCTTTAAACTTCTGCTCCCTCACCTTAAATGCCTGTCTTTGAACTGTTCCACATAATATTATTGCAATCTGGAGAGCTGTTAGTCAAATGACGCAATCTTTAAAGGAGTGACAGCCTTAAAAGTAACAAATGTCTACAACCAATTGTACTGATGCCAAAGGAAGACATAAGTTTGACCTGAGGATTAGCATCATAGTGCTTTGGATTTCATCCCACACATATTTGGGAAATAGTCCTGTCAAGGAGGCTTCTCCAGTCAAATGTACTTTGAAGATTGTGTTTAAATTGCATCAGAGAAAAAGTATACACAGCCATTATTTGTAGCTCTTTGCTCAGAATGATATTTTTATCCTTGCATAAATAATATATAAATGGTTATTTGTGTCAGTATAGTTAGAGCATATAGCAAAGTAGACTCAGAATTTTTCCAAGAATTTCTAACCTGCTTTAAGATATGTTATGCACCTCCCATTTTGTGTGCTACTTTCTTTACCAAGCTGAGAAGACAGAGGTCAGCTTTCACCAACTGTTGTGTTTCCTGCACTGGGAGTTGTCCATGAATGGCTTGCTCTCTGATTTTCCATTCCTGGCACTCCCTTTTATTATATGCTTATCCGTTCCAAGTCAAAACAAGAATAGAAACTGCATCAACTCATCAGTTCAGGATAAAGGTGATCACTTTAACTTTGGACAATATTGCAAAATAAAATTGAAGTATTCCCATTTGATATCTCTTCTCTTTGATGTCAATGGGGTTCAGCATGGGCAGCCCATTTAATCACTGTCATTTTGCACCATCTCTCAATTACATGCTTGCTGTCACTACCACTGCCTTGGTCACTGTTTAAGGGATAGTAATAAGTGCACCAAATGTACAAGGCCATTTCAAACACTTTTCTAAGAGTTGTCATTTCCACAGTTTCTGAAGTGTTACCTTCACCAGAAATGTGAAAGCTATGATAATTAAAAAAAAAAGACCTCAATGTCAGCACATGCATCATTTTCCAATTATTAATGGGAGTGGAAAAGAAAATGCAGACATGTTTTTTTGAAACCTCTCTCACAAACTCAGGATGCTGCAAAGTGATCCACAGTCAATGAAGTGTTTTACTAAGAGAAGTCACCATTAGACTGCAGAAAACACAGCAGCCAATTTGCACACATCATGTCCAACAAATAGCAAAGTGATAATAATCCAACAACCTGCTGATATTGTATTTTAATTTTTTTATGGGATGTTGGTGCCACTGACAAAATCAGAATTTATTGCCCATTTCCAATTGCCCTTGAGAATACTGTTGTGAATAGTCTTTCTGGGGAATATATTCCCACAACGCTGTTGGGTAGGGAGTTCCAGTATTTTGACTCAGTTACGACGAAGGAATACCAATATGTTTCCAAACCAGGATAATGTGTGATCTGGTGGGAACTTTTCAGGCACCTCCCGCACTTTTCTTTTTAAATGACAGAGATCACGAGCTTTGGAAGTGCTGAACATCAAAGTGTGCCGATGCTAGAAATCTGAAATAAAATAAAAATGCTGGAAATACTCAGGTCAGGCAGCATCTGTGGAAAGAGAGACAGAGTTCCAGTTCTGACAAAGGGTCCTCAACCTGAAAGGTTAACTCTGCTTCTCTTTCATAGATGTTACCTGACCTGCTGAGTATTTCCAACATTCTGTATTTTTACTCCATATTCCTCTATTCTCCTGTATCCCAAAGTCTTTCTATCTTAGCCTGAATACAACTAATGACACAGCATCCATTGTCCTCTGGGGCAGCGAACTCCAAAGACTCACATCACTGTGGGAGAAGAACTTCTTGGATTTCAGTATTCTAGAAATGTCTCTACTTCCAGACTCCCCCACCATCAGAAACAGTCTCTTTGCATTTACCTTCTTAAGCTTCCTTCCAATCATATATGGTTCAATAAGATTATCTTTCATTCTTCTGAACTCCAACTAACACAGGAATCAATTTAGTGAGCAATAGAGAAAAGTAGTGAACTACCCTCACCAACAAACTTAGTCACCTTCTCGAAAAATTCCATCAAATTAGACAATCAGGACTACCCCACAAAGTCACGCTGCCTATCCCTTATCAATCCCTGGCACTGCAATATTAATCCTATCCCTCAGAATCATTTCCAATAATTTCCCCACCACTGACAACAAATTCTATGGTCTGTAATTATCCACTTACCTATACTACCTTTATTCTTGGATAAATGTACCACATTTCCTGTCCTCCGGTCACTTAGCACTTCTTCTGTGGCCAGAGAAGATTTGAACATTTCTGTCAGAGTCCCAGCAAACTCTTCCCTTGCCTCCCTTTGCAGCTATCTCGTCAAGCCATGGGGATTTATCCACTTTCAAGCCTGCTAAGATATTGAATGCTTCCTCCATCATCCTCCACCCTGTGTTCTCCAATTGCAATGTCCTTCTCTATAGCAAATACAGATGCGAAGTATGCATTTAAGACCTCACCCACATCCTCCAGCACCATGCAGAGATTGCCATTTTGATCTCTAATATGCCATATTCTTTTTCTGGTTATTCTCTTGCTTTTAAAATTTCCTTCATCTTGGTCACCAATGCCATTTTGTATCCACTCTTTTCTCTCCCAATCAGTATTTTTTTAAGTACCCATTTACACTTTCTATACCAAGGGCCTCTCCTGTTTTCCATTCTCCAAACTACTTTTCTTTCTTTATCCATCATTTGGTCCCTTGGCTTCCATGCTCCTTAGACTTGTTTACCTTACCCTTCATTATTACAGGAACACGTTGACCCTGAAGTCTCTGTATTTAATTTTTGAATGCCTCCCATTGGACACCTGTGGACTTTCCATGTGCAGGTACATGCTCCTAGTGGACTTTTGCCAGGTCATATCTTACATTGAAATCAGCCTCGCCCCAATTCAGGATCTTAATTCTCAATCAATCCTTGTCCTTCTCCCCCATCAACTCTTGGATCTCAGAAAACTGGTGACAGGCCCTCAGGTTTGTTTAATTGAGGGGTTGTTGTATTTGGGCTTCCAACAACCCAAGGGAAAAAGTGAGTCAAGACTGGCTCATGGTGTCTTTCATCTTCTTCATTCCATTTTAATAGCAAGTGCAGGTATTCCATTGCCATAGCGAAATCTCTAGAAATAACATGAAAATGAAAAACAAGAACAAAAAAGAGCCATGGATCTCTTTAGGTTTTCTCAAAACTGTAGGAGATTGCAGAGGGATATTGATAGGATGCGGAGCTGGGCTGAGAAGTGGCAGATGGAGTTCAATCCGGAGAAGTGCAAGGTGGTACACTTTGGAAGGACAAACTCCAAGGCGGAGTACAAGGTTAATGGCAAGATTCTGGGTAGTGTGGAGGAGCAGAGGGTTCTAGGGGTTCATATCCACAGATCACTGAAAGTTGCCTCACAGGTGGATAGGGTAGTTAAGAAAGCTTATGGGATGTTAGCTTTCATAAGTCGGGGGATCGAGTTTAAGAGCCGTGAGGTAATGATGCAGCTCTACAAAACTCTGGTTAGACCACACTCAGAGTACTGTGTCCAGTTCTGGTCACCTCATTATAGGAAGGATGTGGAAGCATTGGAAAAGGTGCAGAGGAGATTTACCAGGATGCTGCCTGGTTTGGAGAGTATGGATTATGAGGAAAGACTAAGGGAGCTAAGGGCTTTACTCTTTGGAGAGGAGGAGGATGAGGGGAGACATGATAGAGGTGTACAAAATATTAAGAGGAATAGATAGAGTAGACAGTCAGCGCCTCTTTTCCAGGGCACCAATGCTCAATACAAGAGGGCATGGCTTTAAAGTAATGGGTGGGAGGTTCAAGGGAGATATCAGAGGGAGGTTTTTCACCCAGAGAGTGGTTGGTGCATGGAATGCGCTGCCTGGGGTAGTGGTGGAGGCAGGTACACTGGTCAAGTTCAAGAGATTGTTCGATAAGCATATGGAGGAATTTAAAATGGGGGATATGTGGGAGGAAGGGTTTAGATAAAGTGTGGTTTAAAGGTCGGCACAACATGGTGGGCCGAAGGGCCTGTATTGTGCTGTATTGTTCTACGGGTCTATGGTTAAAACATTCTTCCAGTGCAAACAAGGGAAAATCGACTTCCTCATTTTCCATAGATGTTTTGAATATCTATGCCTATACTGAACCATACAATATTCAATAATGATTCCAGGAAAAATAAGTCAATTTTGAAACAAAAAGTATTCTTATCAACAATGGATGCATCTTTACCATGGACATCCAATCCCCCTGCGTCTCCCTCCCGTATCAGGAATGGTCTAAGACCACCCTGCTTCTTCCTCGAACAGAGCTCAACTAATTCCCCTCCATCAACAAGAAGCTGAACTTGTTCTCAGCTTCTCTTTCACTTCCACTCACTTTCTGCAGATTGAACGTGGAGCAATGGGGACTTGCCAAGCCTATATCTGTGAGATACATGGAATAGACCTTGTTTCAATCCTCCTCAGGACCCTCCCTCTACTCTTATTTTGACACATCTCTGTCTATTTATTGCATTCATGCAGAACTCAAAAACTTCATCACTTTTATTATTGATTTCTACCCTGCTCTCAGTTTCAGTTGGTCCATCTCTGACTCTTCCCTTAACTTTCAGGATTTCTCTGTCTCCATCTCGGGGATAAGTTATCCATAACAAGCCTACAGATTCTCACAGCTTACTTGGCTATACTTCCTCACACCCTGTTTCCCATAAGGATTCCATTCCATTTTTCCAGTTCCTT
Organism: Pristis pectinata; assembly: GCF_009764475.1. Taxonomy (NCBI): domain Eukaryota; kingdom Metazoa; phylum Chordata; class Chondrichthyes; order Rhinopristiformes; family Pristidae; genus Pristis; species Pristis pectinata. The sequence continues at coordinate 98,049,798 of NC_067409.1, read as the reverse complement.
TATCTGCTCTGATTACAAGACTTTCCATTTAGATGGATCTGGAATTTCCTCTTTTTTCCTTATCCACGGCTTCCCCACTACTATAGCTGACCGAGCCCTTGACCATGTCACATTTATTTCTACATCTCTGCTCTCACCCCTGTTGCTCTTAGATAGAACAAAGATAGGGTTCCCCTTTCCCTCATTTTCCAAATTCAACTTCTGATCTTCCTTCACAATTTTGGCCAACTTCAAAATGCAGACACACTTTCTCCCTCCCCTTTCTTCATTTTGAAGGATTATTCCTTTTGTGACTCTTCCATCTCCATTAACTACTCTCCTTCTCAAGGTTCTCTCCCATGCAACTGCAGGAGATTCAACATACCACTATCAACTGGATGGTTCTGCAAACATTGAAATCACCTCGACAACCCAGGCACCACCTTATCATAGATTTTCACTTTGTTCTACCCATCCCTTCCAACCTTGTCTGCAACTTAACACTAACTTGTTTTCTCACTTTCCCTGCTCTGAAGAAGGTTCCTCGACCTGACATATCAACTCTTTCCACAGATGCTGCCTGACCCACTGAATGTTTTCAGTATTTTCTGTTTTAATTGCCCTTTTCAGAAATATTATATTGCATATACAATGCACTCAACTGAAAGGAAAACCTTCCAGAGTATATCATGGGCAGTCCACTCAATTCTGTCCAGTGTATTCTTCAGTAAAAGGGATGAAATATTGAGAGGTAATTGGGCCTGGAAGCAAAGATACAGTTTATTTCTAATTTTAAAGGAAAAGCCCTGAAAATTTGGATATGCCTAATGTTCGACAGAAGCAGGATAGAAGTATATTGTTGCCTTGAGACCTGAAAATTCTGGATTAGCTCATTGCAACAAATGAGCGGGATGAAGTTTGATGGCCCACCAGCTGTTGGCAATAAGTGCCTCTGGAGATCTGAAAGTCTTGAGGATGTGAAAAGCAGTGTTTAAAGCTGTTTAGGGATAGATTACTCAAGTGGACAAGGCATCAAAAAAGATAGGGGATTGAGAAACTGCTAATTTCACAGGCTGTGGAAGATAAGAAACCTACCTCAATGGCACTAAAATGTCACATCTCTTGCCAAATCTAATTTCATAGGGTCTTTGTATTTATGCATAGGGAACATCAACTTGCACCATAGATCCTGAGTGGAACATGTTAAAGTAGGTATAAAGTTAAACGGCTTATGTAATTGTATGAGAGGCAAAGATAGTTCTTCACCCAGGCTTTTACCAAGCCGTTTTAGAACCATTATCTTGTATTAAATCTTACCACTTTCTCCATATTTCAGGTGATGGCAGGAATAATGGGCCATTGTGCCTGTTGATGTAGATGGAAGCACAAACAGTGGATGGTGAGAATTGGAGGTCAGGCAGAGGTACAAGTGTGTACTTATGTGTATTTGTGTGTGTATTTATTTCATGAAGGAGTTCAAGAGAAATTTTGGAAACTATGGATATTGTAAATTTTCCCCCAAAACAGTAATTCAAAGGGGCCAAGCTTTTTAATATAAGCCTTGTTTTCAAATTTTTACTTTTGCTTGAGGCCTGTTAATTTTATATTACTCTGTTGTTTTTTTTTAATCAAAAGTGAAGAGAAATAGTTTCTTTACATCTCATTTATTGATGCCTTTCAGCTTTTCATCCTTAATCTTTCTTTCTCCAATAAAAACAAGTTTCTTTCTGCAATTTTTTCTTCACAACTTGGGGGCAACAAGTCATGTAATCAGCCTTGATGCTCTCTCTGCACCTTCTCTAGTAGCTGGTTTGATTTTTTTTGTAATTCTGTGTCAGGGTGCATCACCGAAGGTCGGCTGTTCCTGCCTCTCCTATTGCCCTTTTTCAGCGTAATAAGACCATAAGACAAAGGAGCAGAAGTTGGCCATTCGGCCCATCGAGTCTGCTCCGCCATTCTATCATGACCTGATCCATTCTCCCATTTAGCCCCACTCCCCTGCCTTCTCACCATAACCTTTGATGCCCTGGCTACTCAGTTACCTATCAATCTCTGCCTTAAATACACCCAATGACTTTGCCTCCACAGCCGCCCGTGGCAACAAATTCCACAGATTCACCACTTTCTGGCTAAAGAAATTTCTCCACATCTCTGTTCTGAATGGGCGCCCTTCAATCCTGAAGTTGTGCCCTCTTGTACTAGACTCCCCTACCATGGGAAACAATTTTGCCACATCTACTCTGTCCAGGCCTTTTAACATTAAAAATGTTTCTATGAGGTTCCCCCTCATTCTTCTGAACTCCAAGGAGTACAGCCTAAGAGCCGTCAAATGTTCCTCTTATGTTAACCTTCTCATTCCTGGAATCATTCTAGTGAATCTTCTCTGAACCCTCTCCAACGTCAACACATCCTTTCTTAAATAAGGAGCCCAAAACTGCACACAGTACTCCAAGTGAGGTCTTACCAATGCCTTATAGCTTTATAATATGACTGAATGGCTTCAAAAGGTAGTTTAGAGTCAACCATACAGATGAGAAGTGATGTCACATCAGGAAAGAACAACAGCCTCCTTCCACAGAGGATATCTGTGAACCATTTTGCTTTATCCACAAGCTGACAAATTTACAGTGACTTTTAATGATACTAACTCTTGATTTCCAACTGAATTCAAATAGTCAAAACTGGTGTGTTCAGGTTTGACTGCGGTCTCTGAATTACTGGCATTGATATTGCTGCACAACTTTTTAATGGTATTATAATAGCATTGTGGTTCACCTTAATGTGGCTTGTGAAAGTCCCATAAAGATTAAGATCTTCAATTGCACTGGTTGCTGAGTAGTATTGTCTGGTTTCCCTTTGTAAGATCCCACTATGTCAATTTTAACATGCCACACTCTATTGACCTATTACATGCTCCTCATGGCTGCCAGCATTTAGGTTGGAAACTGCAATCACTGCAACCAGCTGTTAAAGGTATGTACCACAATACAATGAGGTTAAGACACGGAGTGTAACCCTGATTTCCATGGGCAAAGCAATCCAGTGATACATGCGAGGATGTTCCTGAGGATGCAGGGGGTCACAGGTCTCAGTGCTGCTTAAGTGTCAGCCTTTAAATGACACAATTTCACTGGCAGTGGCAATAATAAAATATGGTTGTTGTGAGCATTAACGAAAACAGCAAAGACAGCATGCAATGGACAGAGACACGGTAGTGCAGCGGTTAGCGTAATGCTATTACATCGCCAGCGACCTGGGTTCAATCCCGGCTGCTGTCTGTAAGGAGTTTGTACGTTCTCCCCGTGTCTGCCTGGGTTTCCTCCAGGTGCTCCAGTTTCCTCCCACATTCCAAAGATGTATGGGTTAGGAAGTTGTAGGCATGCTATGTTGGTGCCGGAAGCGTGGCGACCAGAACACTCTACGCAAAGATGCATTTCACTGTGTGTTTCGATGAACATGTGACTAATAAAAAGATATCTATCTATATCCAAATGATCTTACCATCAAAGGATTAGAGTGAAGTTCTGCAATTTATCACATCTGGTGATGAATGGTGGTGGACAATCCATGAGCAAATGGGAGAATGAGGCTTCAAGAACATCCCCATCCTCCTTAATGACAGACCCAACATGTGAGGGGGGCAACACAAGGTTGAAACATTTGTAGCCATGTTCAACTGCAGGCGCTGAGTGGCTTCCTTCTGCAACCTCCCATCAGAAACCAGTCTTCAGCTAATTCAATTCATTCCTCACATCATCAGGAAACACCTGAGACCACAGATTATGACAAAGGCCAAAGGACCTGACAACATCCCAGTTGTAGAATTGGAAACTTGCATTCCAGGACTAGTGCCAGCAGAGTTACAACACTAGCATGTCCCCCCATGTAAAGATTTGCCGTGTCTAGTTCACAAAAAGCAGGATAAATTGTAACCAAAGCTGCACGAAGGATACACTTAATAAGTCAACGGTAGTTAAAACTAGTCTAACTTCATATCCTAAAACAAGCATGAGGAACCAACGGGCTTTTAAATGAACGTTCTAAAACAGGCTGAGAGTGGACGGAAGTGAACTACTTCCTTCTCTGAACCCCTGTGGTGTGGCTGACCACTGGAATTACAAATCCATCTGGTCCGGATTCATCCCAAAGTGTTTGGAAATGTTTATGCTTCAGTTGCTTCTGGAATGAAAGCTGTTCAAAAGCATTTGAAAATGGATTTCCAGATTTCTAACATGCAGTTCCTGTGATGTTAACATGGAGATAACGGAGGGCACCATGAGTCTCACCCTTGCATGACAGCAAATTATTAGCTAATATATTAATGAGCTATGAATCTAAAATGATGTTGACCATTCTTCCATGCTCTTTAGACACCCATTGACTACATCTCATAAAATGTACTGAATATTTTTTGAGCTGCCAATCTGTTAGACTAAATGACCTAAAATGTAATGCACCACATCTTAATATGCTTTCAAATCATGGAGTAACTTCCATCCTCTTTCAGTCCTCACATATGACCTGTATAGTCACAGGAATCATAAAAATATTAATCATACTCCTGTATATTTTCTCCTATATATTTTTGACATTTCATGGCAGCATCTTATTTAGTCCTGACATTTAATACTTGGAGTTTCTTTCTTATCTGCTTCACTGTCATGCATGAATATTGAAATTCTAAAATTTGTCTTCTCAGCATATTAGGAACCGAATCCATCACCAGTTAGTAAATGACCACAGGTGAGCAATCTGCTTTCAGATGAGGATTTAAAAGTTAAAATTTTAAGGTAATGATGTCTACTATGTGTACTTTAAAAAATGCCAAATGTAATTTTAATCAAAATATTATCTCATTTGTTTACTCTGACCAAAACAGATCATTAATTTGCACTAATATATGTTAGTGATATACAAGTTTTGTGGCAAATTTCTCCTGCACTTGCTAGCAGAGGAAATTCTTTGATTGTATAATGTGTATTCATTATACAGAATGATCTGTGCATAATTTGTAAAGTATGTGCATTCATATGTGTGTGAGAGAGGAGTCAGTATAGTCAACAACATAACTTACAGAGATTTGGCATTCGGGTGGACAAGTGAAAATACTAATATTTAGGCTCTAGTTTCAAATGCACTCCAGAATGATGGGCTGAAACTTTCATGTTAGGCTGTGTTACCTGAAAGAGTCCTACCTTAAGTAGGTTTGGGCTACCTTAACTCACTGTTTGATAGCCCAAAGGAATTCAAGAGATAACGCCAAACGGAAATAATTGCCTAATTTCACTTCACGCACCCAATCAGAGAAAGGCTAATGAAATATTGGAACATAGCAGTGCATCAGATTCTAAATTATTTGTTTTAATGAGTGGATCATATTTTAAATATTTAAAAAAACTGAAAGAAATCATTTTCATAGAGAGGACAGCAAGAAATGATTTTCACTTATATGAATAGATATAATATAGATTTCTAAATTTTGAGGGAGGTACAAGGCAGATTTAAATGCTATAACTGATTTGAACTATGACCACATAACAGGAGGATATGAATACAAACAAACAAGCCTCAAATGAGACTCAATATTTTTCCCTCCAAGGTGTAAAGGATTTGTGGAGCATTCTCTCTGGGAAAATAGTTGATTAAAACCTTTTTTTCTTAAAAGAAACTGGATGACTAGCTTAAAAATAAGTAGAGTTGAAGATTATTGGAGAAGAATCATACTCTGATAATCAAATGCATTATGGAACATAATGTTATTCCTGTGCTGCAGAGAATTTGCCACCTTGGGAATGTAACAGTCCAGGGTAACTAGCATATGTTTTAATCACAGAACCTGTCAACATCTACCCCATGCTACCTGTGGTGGCTCTTTGAAATCACTATCCAAAATGTCGCACTCTATACCCACACCCTCCCCAAAAAAAGGACACAGCCAAGAAATATTAAGATAAGATAAGATCTTTATTAGTCACATGTACATTGAAACACACAGTGAAATACGTCTTTTGCATAGTGATTTTTGGGGGGCAGCCCACAAGTGTCACCATGCTTCTGGCGCCAACATAGCATGCCCATAACTTCCTAACCTGTACGTCTTTGGAATGTGGGAGGAAACCGGAGCACCCGGAGGAAACCCACACAGACACGGGGAGAACATACAAACTCCTTACAGACAGTGGCCGGATTTGAACCTGGGTCGCTGGCGCTGTAAAGCATTGTGCTAACCACTATGCTACTGTGCCGTCCACTGCTACCGTGCCGTCCACGGGTTTCCTCATCAAACACATCTGAAATAAACATTACCACACTTTGTACCCCCAATGATCACTTGGCCGTGTAGATTCTGCCACAGGATCAGCCTACAGCCGCAACTGAGCAATGAGTGGCATGTGGAGGTCAGTTTGCTGGTCCAGCCCAAGGTGTTGTTCATCTGTTTTCAGTTTTATTTTATTTTCATTTAGTATCCTTAGTACCCTCTAAACCACTTTATCTACCAGTCCTGAGACACAAGAAATTCTGCAGATGCTGGAATCTGGAGCAATACCCAAAAAGTGCTGGAAGAACTCAGCAAGTCAGGCAGCATCTATGGAGGGAAATAAACAGTTGACGTTTTGGGCCGAGACCCTTCATCAGGACTGGAAAGGAAGAGGGCAGAAGCCAGGATAAGAAGGCAGGTGGAGGAGCACATGCAGGTAGCTGATAGGTGAGTTCAGGTGATAGGTGAGTTCAGGTGATAGGCAAGTCCAGGTGAGGAGGTAAGGTAGGTGTGTAGCTCCAACAGGATCCTATCGCCAGGCACATCTTCCCCTCACACCCCTACCCGCACCCCCCCCCCCCCAGCTTTCCGCAGGGACCGCTCTCTCCATAACTGCCTTGTCCGCTCGTCCCTCCCCAGTGGTAACCCAACCCCCCCCCCCCCCCCCCCCCCGGCACTTATGCCTGCAACCACACCAAGTGCTAGACCTGTCCCTACACCTCCTCCCTCACCACCATTCAGGGTCCCAGATAATCCCTCCAGGTGAGTCCGAGGATGTCATTTATTGCATCCGGTGCTCCCGGTGCAGCCTCCTGTAATTGGTGCGACCTGACGCAGATTGGGTGACCACTTCATTGAGCACCTTCGCTACATCTGCCGCAACAGCTAGGACCTCCTGGTGGCCACCCACTTCAATTCCACATCCCACTCCCATACTGACGTGTCTGTCCACGGCCTCCTTTACTGTCATGTTGAGGCCAGACTCAGGTTGGAGGAACAACACCTCATATTCTGCCTTGGGAGTCTCCAACCTGATGGCCTCAACATCAATTCCTCTAACTTCTGGTCACCCCACTCCTTTTTCTAGCCCCCCCCTCCCCCCACTTTATCTTCCCTTATTCCTGTGGCTCCCTTCACCCACCTTGATGAACTGCCCATCTCCACTCCTCCCCTCCCCCATCCATGGTCCACTGCCCTCTCCTACCGGATTCCTTCTTCTTCAGTCCTTTGATTTTTCTACCTATCACTTCTCAGCTTATTACATCTTCTCCCACCTCCCACCCCCACCCCCACACCTTACCCCTCTCACCCGGACTTGCCTATCACCTGAACTCACCTATCACCTGCCAGCTCGTGCTCCTCCCCCTCCCCCTCCCCCCACCTTCTTATTCTGGCTTCTGCCCTCTTCCTTTCCAGTCCTGATGAAGGGTCTCAGCCCGATACATTGACTGTTTATTTCCCTCCATAGATGCTGCCTGACTTGCTGAGTTCCTCCAGCACTTTGTGTGTATCTACCTATCCTGCTACCTTCAGGGATTAGCATTAATGCACTCCGAGATCTCTGTTCCTTTACTTTTATTGGCATGCTGCCATTTATTTGCATATTGTCTCACTTTGGTTGCCCACCTCTATTGCATTACCTCACACTTTCTGGTTTAAATTCCACTTGCCATTTTGTGCCCACTTTATTAGCCACTGATATCTTCTCGTAGTTTCCAATTCTCCCCCCTGAAGTGGTGTCAGTTTCACACAGTAGTGGCAGCATCACTCAGTAATACCCCAAAATCCTAGCCCATGTTTTTTCAGATCTGACAATTATATTCAGGAATAAACAAGCAATATACTGTGGAGTATTATCGTCATTCAAATTTTTATGTATTGGTGATACTCAACTCTTTTTCCAATTATCATTGCTCAACATATGAACCACTAGAAACAATCAAGATACTTTAAAATATGCCACATATAACCTTATCATCTCCTGTGGTGTGATCAGTTACTGTCTATGATGTTAGATTACAAACACTTAACATGTTGGTATCAAATTCATCTCTTTTAATGAAGGGATTAAGTTGCTTAAAATAAGTAGGTTAACGCTTTTGTCAAAACATTAGTGAGAGGAATTTGATATGAGCTCATTAAGCATTCATCACTCGTTGTGACTCCATTTTGTAGGCACATAAAGGTCAAGAGCAAGGTTTATTCATCACATAATATAAATTGCCTGGAAGCACTAGTTTCTAGCTTTGGTGAGGGGCATGTGCTGTGCCACATTTAGCATTAAAATAGGAAAACTTGTTGTGGTACAACGAGAATTTGCACTCTCAGAGGGGTACTTGTGGCTGTAGAGTTTTCTTCTTTGAGATGAAGCTTACAACAGTGGTCCAGCAGTGAAGCCAAGATGCACACCATTTATCTCAAAAACAGCTGTCTACAGAGATGGAAGAATCAATATGACAAGGATTTCCTCTTCTTGAATTTAATCACTCCCACCAAATGGAGGCTTGGCTTTCAGTTGCCAAGGCCTGTTCTGGAATTCTCTCCCTAGATCTAACTATCTCTCTTTGCTCTTTCAAAAGCTACCAGTTTTCTTCCCTAATAATCCCTTACCAACTCTGTGTCAATTTGATTTTGGTACCATTCTTGCAAAGCATCTTGAGACGTTTTGCTATATTAAAGGCACTATATATATAGAAGTTGGTGTTATTTTCTGCCACATGGTACTAGTAGGCATCATTCACAGGCAATATCTGATATTAAGCAATGGTTTTTGTCATCAGGCTAGCTAAGCAGCCAATCATACTGAAGAGTTGGAAATTTGTCCATGATGGCATCTGCAGAATGCACAGAAAATAACTTGTGTGATGTGCTCCACTGCTGAAATTCAGTTCCATTGATTTCAATGGAATCAAATTTTAGAAGCAAGTTTCAAAGCACAGTTGCCACTGCCCATGCAAGTAGAGCTCCACAAAATGTGGATGAATTTCTCCCCAAATTGACTGTGGCTTAAAATTTTAACTGTGTCTGCAAGAGGCCCAAGGTCTGGCTGAGATTTGCACAAGGGGAGGCCCTTTGTTGGGGGTGGGGGGAGTGGAAAAATAAGCCCAGGGTGTGGGTTGGCATGAGGGTCATGGATCTGAAGGGCTGTTGGCTGCTGTTATTGGTGGGGGTGTGAGGAATGGGGGCAGGGGAGAAGGGGAGGGGATGACAAGGAACTGCAATCACTGGCTTGTATTGGGGGAATGAGGTTTTTTAGTAAGACGGCTATGCATACCAATTGCATGTGTTGGCTTCTGTGATTAAGGAGTGGGATGTCAGATCAGATTAGGTGGGACGGTGAAAGTATTTGGTCAAGGATGCAAGCATGGGAGAATAGGGCAGGGGGCAGAGGAATAAGAGGAGAAACGTCCAGAAAGAGAAGTTAATGACTTGTAAGAGCTACTTGAGGTTGGTGCTCATTGATAGCCTGGGACCTGCCAAGGAAGATCCCAAGTAAGTCACTCAGATGCAGGCTTCACAAATGCACCAGAAGCCCACTTAAACAAGAGTGGCTTACTCGTGAAACATGCCCAAAGCAGCATTGCATGTCATTGATTTCCAGTGAATATCCATAGAATCTTCTGTGTGTTACCCATCAGAAATAGACTGAACTGTCAAAAGGAAAAATTATGGGACTCGCCACATGGATTATGGAATTATCATAATCCATGTGGAGAGTCCCTAATTTTCATCCTTTTCTTTAAAAGTATGTAAATTGATTTGCATGGCTGTCAAGAATGCGTCACAAGGCAATTCAATTTTTTGGCATGTATGTCAAACTATTCCAGTTCTGATGAAAGGTCACTGACCTGAAATATTAAATCTGTTTCTCTCTCCACTGAAGCTACCTGACCTGTAGAGTACTTCACAACATTTTCCGTTTGCATTTCATGATTACATGCCAACCACAATTTGCAAGTCAAAAAATGAAAATCAAAACAAAACTGCAGATGCTGGAAATCTGAAATAAAAACATGTTGGTTCAGGTAGCATCCATGGAAAGAGAAACAGAGTTAACGTTTCAGGTCCAAGAGAAATTATCAGAATGGTCTGACAAAGCGTCTCAGACCTGAGATGTTAACTCTGCTTTTCTTTCCACAGAAGCTGCCCGACCTACTTTCCTGTTTTCATGATAGCAACCTGCATTTACGTACTGAACCAGGGAGCGAGGCCAGGTAGTTTATTTGCCAGCTTTAGTAATTTTATGAATTTTATAATGGAGAAGTAAACAGTATAGAAGCAGACTCCAGCATTCCTGCGTACATGCCCCATAAGAGCACAGAGCATTATGCTGTTAGACGTGGGCTTTCTCCAGACCCTGGGTGCCAAGCCCATACTTCTTCTGATCATCAAGAAATGCCTCTCATTGAATTATAGGTGGCCCATGTCCAAATGCACAACATCGTGTATTAGGGTTCTCAGCAGGCTGCCATATCAGTATGAAGGAAGTAGGAGCGTACTTGGACTTGCCAATTCCTCATTAAGTATATTTTAATACTTCAACTGGCAGTAGCTTTTGCAGCCTCTGGTGGTGGAGCAGGGACTGCCTGAAACAAGTTTGGATGATGCCATCAAAATAGGGGTCACCCCCCTATTTCAATGGTGAAATAAGAGGATTCATTAATTTCAGGCAGGAGCCTGGCTCATCTAATAACAAAGGGCCTTAACAAATTTAGCACTGGCTCTAATGCCAATGACTATAAAATTCATTATTGATGCATTCATTTTATCTCCATATGATACAATATACCCTAAGTAATACAAATCCGACTGGAAAACCTTTTGGTAGTCTTAGTAATTAAAAACATCATATTCAAAGAAACTGTTTAACAATATTGAAACGATAAATTGAGAAGTCTCCCTGTTGGGCATTCCTTCACTGTTTGTTTAAAACACATTGCTCAATTCTGAATTGTAATATTAAAATTCTTTCTTCTCTTTTATACTGTAATCCAAAGCTTTTATTCAGCCTTAAACTGTAACCTTGAACCATTTATTCAGCTCTGGACTGCAATCTAAAATCTTTTCATCAGCCTTACACTGCATACAAGAATATTACTAAAATCCTTTTGACCATGAAGAGAATACAACCAGGTAATCTAGTACTTTCTTTATTAGCACAAATGTAATCACATTTCTTTTTCTGCTCAGATACTTTATCCAATACACTAGACCCAAAATATGAATGCACTCTGATCTGAGCCAGGATTTGGAAAGACTTAGTTCTGCAAGGAATAACATAAACATTTAAAGAAATTTAATATAACCTTTAAAATATATATTGCTTTTCATTTATATACAAGTTAAATACTGCATGTGCTGAAAAACTGAAATAAAAATGGATGCTCTGGTAATACGAGCAGCTCAGGCAGTATTGATGAAGAGACAAATGGTTACCATTTCAAGTTAGCAAATTTTCTTTCTATTTTTATATAAGTGTCCATTATTTTATTTATTGACAGTTGCACGGCACATCATGATTTAATTCAGCCTAATGACAAATACATTTTATAAAAGATCTGAGTCTAATTGTTTCAGACTAAATAACCTCCTCTGAGGGATAGCTACATACTTCCAATTACACTGGGGGCAGAGCTACCATGCATTAAATACATTGTGTAGAGAACTAACTTCAGAGTCCCTTGTAAGGTCAGGTTAGAATTAGATCCTTGCACCAATGACTTGAAATATCGGGGCTGCACTTTATACCTGGGCAGTATGCCTGTATAAGCAGAAGATTTTAGAGGGCCAAAGAAGCTACAGCAGATGAGCAGGAAAAGCCAGAAAATGTTCTCCAAAGAGGGAATGCTTCCAAATCAACCTGCTCATAATTCACTTGAACTTATTTGGTATTTTTCACATCCTTTTCAGGACATTCCAAAACTCTTTACAGACAAATAAATATCTTTGGAGTAGAGTCATTGTTATTCTGTAGGAAAAGCAGCAGCCAATCTAAGAACCCATTGCAATGTGATAATGGCAAGATAACCTGCTTTAGAAATATTGGCCTGGTTACCAGGGATAATTCCTGTGTGTACATGCAACATCTCAAAACAGTCTTGCATGAGATCCATAAGATACAGGAACAGAATTCGGCCATTTGGGCCACCAAGTCTGCTCTGCCATTCAATCGTGGCTGATTTATTTTTTTCTCAATCCCATTCTCCTGCCTTCTCCCCGTAATCCTTAACCCTGTTACCAATCAAGAACCTATCAATCTCTGTCTTAAATATATCCAATGACTTGGCCTCCACAGCCCTTCGTGGCAACAAATTCTACAGATTCACCACCCTCTGGCTGAAAAAATTCCTCCTCATCTCAGTTCTAAAGGGACGTCCTTTTATTCTGAGGCAATGCCCTCGGATCCTAGACTCTCCTACCAATGGAAACATCTTCTCCACATCCACTCTATTCAGGCCTTTCAGTATTCAGTAGGTTTCAATGAGATCCCCTCTCATTCATCTGAACTCCATCAGGTACGGGCCCAGAGATATCAAATGCTCCTGATATATTAAGCCTTTAATTCCCGGGATCATTCTTGCGAACCTTCTGGGCCAGCACATCTTTCCTTATATACAAGGCCCAAAATTGCTCACAATATTCCAAATACAGTCTGACAAATGTCTTATAAGGCCTTAGCAGTATGTCCTTGCTTTTATATTCTGGTCCTCTCAAAATGAATGTTAACATTTGTCTCCCTTACTACCAACTCAACCTGCAAGTTAGCCTGAAGGGAATCTTGAACCAGGACTCCCAAATCCCTTTGTACCTCCAATTTCTGAATTCTCTCCCCATTTAGAAAATAGTCTACACCTTTATTCTTCCTGCCAAAGTGCACAACCTTACATTTCCCTATGCTGCATTCCATCTGCCAATTCCTTGCCCGTTCTCCCAAAGTGATCAAGTGCTTCTGCAGACTCCCTGCCTCTGCGACAGTACCTGTGCCTCCATTTTATCTGCTAGCTCCCACTGGTGGGAGCATAGCCATATTGTAAGGAGTTCAACGGCCTCACTTGAGTAGGTCATTCCTAATATATTGGGATAGAATGATGGAACATCATGGGAGTGGCGGAATGGTGAAACAACAAGCTTTTCCTTGCTTGGAACATAACAAAATCAACCTAATTCCAGGGTTCTGTACTTAGTATGAATATACTCCGTCATCTAGAATGAAAATGTTGACACATTTTTTGGAATACAAAAACTAGAGCCAACACTTAACAAAGCAACCTGTTCTTTCACAATTATGAACTAAATTTACAATGAAAGAGCAAGAAAAGAATAGAAAGATATATTGATGGGAAGAGAGGTGGAGAGTAAATGTTGGCCTGAACATCTGTTTCTGTGCTGTATTATTGTCATTGTAATGCTTTATAGTTATCTTGAAACATTACTGTGACACATACTAAGCACATATCCCTTCTACTGGTGTAGAAAACTTGCCTGATCACGAGAAAAGCCTCTGTATTCCCAATATGCCTGCTCTCCAACACAGGATTAATACAGGTATGTATTATAATGCCAAAATATGGAAATAGAACTTTGAGATAATTAAACAACTAAATCATAAAATCTCTTTTCTTTTATTTTAAGCCTAACTGCTGAAACAGAGAATGTTAAGTGTCACACAGTTGACATGTCAGAATACATACCACAGAATAACAGATATAAAAGAAAAGTGGGCTTGTATGTCTTTTAAACCTTTCATGGTCTTTGCATGTCCCAAGCCATTTTATATACAAAGTACTAATGTACAATCACCACTATCTTATCGGAAATGAAACAGCCATTTTACTCACAGCAAGTCCTTGAAAATAGCAACATGATGAGACGGTATGTCCTAAGCGATGTTGATTGAGTGAAAAAAAACAGAATACTGCAGATAACTCCAGCACACTTCTTTGAAATAGTACCACAGGAGGAGGTAGGGTAACATTCTCTTCATTTGGATTAGTCAGTAAACTATGAGGACTGTGTCCCAGTTTAGAATGCAAGTCACTTACATTATACAGGGTCCACTAGCAGATCTCTAACTTGCTCCTTGATTTATTTTTTTGAACTGACTTTTACTTTATTTTGACTTTTGACTTATTTTTCTGAATTTCTGACTTGGGCCAGGGAGAGTTTCCTTGGGGAGTGTAAAGGCTACTTAATATTTTAGCCTTATGTTCTTAAAAGAACTCAAGGTGACTCATATCAACTGACAGCTGGTGAGAGATTCCTTGTGGCATTTTGACAGGGCCCAAATTTACCAGACCAAGGTAAATTATTCTGGAGGAAAACTATCTCGTTTTGGGTAAATGGTTCATTACTCTCTGCAGCCCTGCAACGCTGTGCATGGCCAGATCAAAGCAAGTGCCACTGAACTTCTCTTGCAGACTCTCGCAGCCAACGCATGACCATGAATGATTCTGCCAAGCAAATGCCAACGATGGACTGCTGTAAGGCCAGAAGGGAAATCATCATGTCTCATGTCCTGTCAGCAATGCCTCCCCTCCTGAATTCCAGCTAACAAGAAAACAACATGTTGTCAATAGATGATCAGATCTTTATCATAAGTGACTACTTGCAAGCTGAGTTGTTCAGGGGGTGTCTTACTCCAAATAAGCACATGCTCTTTTCCATCAATAAAGTATTTTTCAAATTCAATCATTGAATACAAAGCCATTTGGCATGAAGCAGCCTCTCACAAACAGCAACACAACATCGACAGGTTTTACTTCAGTTATTGAGGGAGGGATACATGTTGATCCAAACACCTAGGATAATTCTCCTGCTTTCTGAAGTTTCAAAGAGAGCCAAAGGGTTATAAGTTTCATGCCTCATCCAAAAGTCAGCATCTGACAGTGCAGCACTCTCTCACTACTGCACTGCAGGGTCAACCTGGATTCTTGTGTTCAGTTTCTGGAGCATGGCTGGAATGCATATTCCCATGACTGAGAGGCAAAGCATGGTCCCAACATGCTGCAGCCAATACAGGAGGAGCAGGAGTAGGCCACCAGACACTCAAGCCTGCCCCATCACTCAATATGATCATGGCTGATCTATGCTGACCTCAGTTCCTCTTCTGCATCAGATCCCCACGATCCTCAGTTCATCGACCTTTCAACTGCAGCTGCATATGCAGCTGCAGATCGAAGGCAGCATTGGAGCAGAAACTGAAAATACAGCTGTGTCTTTCTTCTATGCAATCAAGGTGGCACGTGGGTGGAGATACAAATCAGGCCCAACTCTCCCACGCCCCCAACCCCCACCCGCCTCAAAACCCCTCTGCTTCCCTCTCTTCAGAGTTAGTGCTGTGTTTTGAAGCTGGCATTTTCTGTTTGTGTTTTGCTAATGTACATTAAGCCATATTCACAGCAGGAGTAGACTGTTCCAGTCCAGTGACTTCAGGGCTCTCACCAAGCTCGGTCAGCAGTAATAATTGTTGGAACAAACCTGTCATTTCATTGCCAGCTGAGAATATGCAGCTTCAGACAGAGCAACACAACAATACTGGATGTCTCGGGGGCGAACAACACCATGCCAACGAAACGATTTGAAGGCACTTCCAGCAGATGCTGTTTTGCTTAGCTCACTGAAGGCGATGGATATATAACAGTTTTAACCTATTCCGAGACCACCATCAAGGAGATTAGAATTGAAGTTTGATGGTACCTGAGGCTGCATTTATAAATATGGAATAAACTGAAGCTGACATATCATCAAGGCTTTGCTGGTTCCACTTCCAAGGATTTTCTTCTCATCAGTCTGCTGTGCTGAATGATAGGTGTGTGCCAACTCGATCAATTACACAACACTTTGTGTAGATTTTGCAGCTCAGAAATTCGATCGCACCCAAAAGACAAACAAGAAAGACTTGTCATGCAATAGCACCTTTCATAACCTCGACATCCCAAAGCACTTCACGTCTTGAAGTACTTGAGAAATGCAGTCACCGTTGTAGGAAGGTCGATCATAAATGTGATAATGATCAGATATTTTGATATTGGTTGAGGGTTAATTATTGGCCAAGGCTCTTGGAATAACTTTTGTGCCCTTCAAAATAGTGGCATAGAATCTTTTACATCTACCAGAACAGATAGGATCTCAGTGTAATATTGTTCAGAAAGAGCATCTGTGACAATGCAATACTGAAATAATACTAATCCAGAAAGCTGGCAAAGTCTCTGCCATGGGACTTAAACCCTACTAAGGAAAGCACAAATGCAGCCATGGGAAAGACAAAACTCAAAGCCAAAGTGATTGGCAGTGCTGGCATTGAAATCTCACAGCTGACCATTTCCTCATATTTCTTTCTTCTGTTGCACTGACTGCTTGACAAGATTTACTCTACTTTTGAACTATCTTTTAAACCTCAGCTCTTCCCATTTTTTTAAAAAAAGTTTGCTTGTAAGATGCAGAAAAGGCCTGCATTCATTGCCCATCCCGGATGTCTGTGAACTGAGGACGCAGTTAGGAACCAATCACATTGGGTGGGCCAGGAGTCACACAGAGGTCAGACTGGGTCAGGATGGCAGATTTCCTTCCCCAAGGAACATTAATGAACAGTGTGGATTTTCACAACAGTATGCTGCTTCACGGCTAACATAACTGATGTTAATTGTCATTAATTCCAGATTTGAAGCCATGCCTGTGGTCAATAGTCAAGGCATCTGGATACCAGCCCAATAACCTCAATATTCAGGTGCATGGAAACCCCATCAAGGGGTGACACACTGTGAATCAGTCTGACCAAAACAAGTACCAACCCAGAGAAATTCACCGCTTGAGAGGTACGTCAGGGGACGTGTGTGAACTGACCACAAGAGTACAGGAGGCAAGACTTCACTGCTGCTGGGGAAGGCTGAAATTTCCTCTATCAATTGCCCAAACCACACTCTCCAATGGTGCCTAAGAGATAAGGACTGCCCAGCTGGGACATTTTCTGCCAAAGTTTCCTTACTATCCACAGTCACAGTGGCCATCTTCTAAAGAGTCAGTTACCTTGAAGCACCAGCCTCATCAACAATGTTTCATCTATATCACTTTACCATTGCAAAAACTGAGTTGCCCCACAGGAAATATTGTAACCAAACAAAGAAATGACATCAGGTTATGTTTGGAGATAGTGGCCTAAAAGGCTTGATCAAAGAGGAATGTTATAGGACCACCTTAAAAGGAGAGCAGGAGAGATGATGTGCAAAAGGAGGTTGGGGAAGTATTTAGGGATATAATTCCAGAGCTCCAGTCTTGGTAGTTGAAGATCATCAGTGGAGGGACAATTAAATTCAAGAATGTGCAGGAGTTCAGCACAGGAGGAACACGGATGTATGGAGTAGATTGCATCAGAGGCTATGGCAGGCATGTTAGTGTAGCGGTTAATGTGACGTTATTGCAGTGCCAGCGACCCGGGTTCAATTCCGGTCACTGTCTACAAAGAGATTATACATTCTCCCTGTGTCTGCGTGGGTTTCCTCCCACATTCCAAAGATGTACGGGTTCGGAAGTTGTGGGCATGCTATGTTGGCGCTGGAAACATGGTGACACTTGTGGGCCGCCCCCAGAATACTCTATGCAAAAAGATGTATTTCACTGTGTGTTTTGATGTACATGTGACTAATAAAAATAAAGATATCTATTATGCCATTCCAACAAATATGCAAACAGCCAGTTATCCTTGCTGTGACTTTGCACATCAAACAACTTGTGGTGGCCCATGTACCTACATTAAACTGGCAGATGCACACCAGTCCTGTTTTGCCTCTTTTAGGACACAATCCAATTTTTAGGCCTAGTTCTCCAGGCCAATTGAAAATATCAGAAATGGAGACTGATTCCATAATCCTTGATGTTAATTAAAATCTAACATAATGTAGTGGATGCAACTAAGAACCAGAATAGCTCTGAATTAATGGAATAGCACAACAGCAGACTTGAGGGGCTGAATGGCCCATTCGAGTTCCTTTCCACTGGAGTCAAATTTGTGACCAATTTACCAATTTATGCATCTAATAAAACCCTCCTATTAGTTCTTTAGACCCATGACACTTCGCTTATGGCTTCTAAAAGGTTGAAATTGTTTTAAGCATTCTTTATAATGAGTGTTTTAATAATTGAAGATTCAAATGTGTAGTCATTATCTGTACAGCCACTGAACAGACAATTAATGCTTGGAATCTCTTCATAAAATATGCATTAATGATCTCTACGTACGTTTACTTGAGATTACTGGAGCCAGTTTGATTGGATCTGCAATTTTGCCACCATCTTTACTCAGGAAAAATTACTTTCAAAAATGTATTTGTTCAACATGCTTGGCACATCTTATTTCCTCATACTATCTATCTCCACAATTATAATTACAAGGATTTGAATAGGCCACAAGCAAATCATTAGGCCATTGCTTAAATGATAGCTACTGCTCTCCAAGAATAAGTTGTATGAAGCACTTTCAAAGATTTGGCATACTGAGGTGCTATGTAAATGCAAATCGTTTCACTTTGGCTGAAGTGCCATTGAAAATTCACTTCCTATGTTTTTTCAAAAAAAAACTCTTCAGTTTTCCAACTGACTTTTATACTTGCTCTCGGTTTGGGGAGAAACTCAAGTTTAGTTTCCAGTGTTAAAGTGTGTGAACATTGGCTGTTGGTTGTGTACACCTCTTCACAATAAGTTTCATTAATGACAGGGAGATCAGATGTGAATACACAGTTGCCTAATATCATTGCATGCAAAGAGGAATTAGTCTCTCTTAAATCATTTGAAAATAAACTTTTCATAATTTCAATATATTATGTGCTTCGGTCTTTTCTTGTTGGAGGTCACACCTTTTGGACATCTCTTTAGACCACATATCATGATCCCCATCTTACTGAATTGGTTGATCCCAGACCAGGAGATAACATGAATGTTTAAAGTGACTTCATATTTCCTCGGTCAGGAAAAGCACAGGATTCCTGCTCTCTATCCAGCAACACAGGATGAAGAATGCATACATGCACCTCATGAAGGGTGGAATGAAGCCCTGCCTGAATGTTTTCCATAGGCAAGGAACCAATAATCAAAGATCATACACAATAACAGTTACTTGGGCAAGGGAACAAAAACAAAAATGCCCAGTTTCTCTCATCTGTTCATGGGTGAAAGCAAGGAAGAAGTATCAGATATTCTATGGTTCTTCTCTACAATTGCAGTTCTTTATAGATGTGTCCCTCTATTCTGTTGAGCATAGCAGAGCTGCAGGAGATATTACCCAAGAAGAATACACCATTGACAATCCCCTGGCCTCAGTGTTGTCAAATTGAAAAAAAAGACTTCAAGTGAAGTTGGACCAGAAATCCAGGAGTTTGCACTGATAATCCAGTTCAATCACACATGGCAGCTGGTTTTTTAAATTTAATAAATCCAAAATGAAAAGCATGCAGATTGTTGTAAAAGCATCCTTTTGGGAAGAAATCTGGCATTCTGATTCAGTGACACAAGAGATTCTGCAGATGCTGGAATCTGGAGCAACACACACAAAATGCTGGAGGAACTCAGCAGGTCAGGCAGCATCTATGGAGGGAAATAAACAGTTGACGTTTCAGGTCGACACCCTTCATCAGGAATGGAAAGGAAGAGGGCAGAAGCTAGAATAAGAAGGTCGGGGGAGAGGGAGGAGCATGGACAAACCAGGGTAAGACTTACACAGTAAGTGGTAGGGCTCTGAGGTGTGCAGTAGAAAAAAGGGACCTGGGAATACAGATCCATAGTTCCTTGAAAGTGGATCATAGAGGGAGATCTTGGCACTTTGGACTTCAAAATTCAGGGCAATGAATACAGGAGTTGGGATGTTACGCTGAAGTTGTACAAGACGTTGATGAGGCCGAATTTAGAGTATGGTGTGCAGTTCTGGTCACCCACCTACAGGAAGAATATCAATAAGCTTGAAAGAGTGCAGAGAAAATTGACAAGGTTGTTGCCGGGACTTGAGGACCCGAGTTAAAGGGAAAGGTTGAATAGATTAGGACTTTATTCCCTGGAGTGCAGGAGAATGAGGGGAGATCTGATAGAGGTATAGACAATGATGAGGGGTATAGAGAGGGTGAATACATGCAGGGTGAGACTAGAACTGGAGGACATAGGTTTAGGGTGAAAGGTGAAATATTTAAGGGGAATCTGAGGGGAAACTTCTTCACAGAGGGTGGTGCAGGTGTGGAACGAGCTGCCAGCGGAAGTGGTGGATGCGGGTTCAATTTTAACATTTAAGAGAAGTTTGGATAGGTGCATGGATGAGGGTGGTATGGTGCATGGATGAGAGTGGTATGGATGGCTATGGTCTGGGTACAGGTAGATGGGTCTAGGCAGCAGGTCCGGTTAGCATGGACGAGATGGGCCTAAGGGCTTGTTTCTGTGCTGTAGTATTCTATGACAGAAACTAAATTCTGGAACTGCTTAGGTTGAGATTGAGCAGTAGGACTGCAGCAGTCCCAGACAGCAGCTCACCATTGCCTTCTGGAGTGCAATTAAGGATGGGCAATAAATGTTGGCCTTCCCAACAACGCTCAGATCCCCAATGAATATAAAAACTATCCTGAATGAATAAAAAGGTTAATTTTTTATGCAAATGTGCATTATTTCATTATTAGAGTCATAGAGATCATACAGCATGAAAACAGGCCCTTCAGCCCAACTTGTCCAGACTGACCCTGTTGTCCAGTGAGCTATTCTATCTCAGTGCTTTGTATGGCTTAATGTGATTAGATTATTACAACTATTTTCAATTTAGAACATAGAACAGTACAGCACAATACAGGCCCTTCGGCCCACAATAATTATGATTTCTCTTTTACCCAATCGTTAACATTTTCAATTTTTGTCTTAATATTCCTAGCCTGAAGTTTTGCAACAACATCCTGAATATGTCTTGCTGGGAAGGGACAGGAAACCTTGACCTAGAGTTAAACTGGAGAATGGAGAGAAACAATTTATTTGTCTCCAATTGTATTTGAGAGTTGTAAGATGTATGGATATGTGTGTAAATGATTGAAAACCTCACGGTTTTAAAAACCCATCTTGCATTGGAAATCAGAAGAAACATGGTCTCCTTCTATCTTCATTAGAGAGGTGACGATTTGAGTCCAAACATCTTCATGATTTTCCAGAGATGGGAGTATTTACCACCAGGGTTTAGTGAGATTTTTATAGTATCCATCAGATTAAATAAAATTGTCTCTGCTATCGGGAAAAAAAAACTGAAAGCAGAGTAAGAACACATTTATGTTTTCAATAAAAGGAGGAAATGGTGAGAAAATGTATGATTATAACCTTACTGTTTACAAGAACATCAGTTGAACAAGGAAGCCAGTGCTCCGTTTTCAATTATTTTTCAGCAATAGCAATCAGGGCACAGGAAGCAACATCACTGTTAAACTCCCCTCTCCTTGTTTAAATGTTAAGTTTCATGGTGGAGTGCCATCGGTGTAATTCTGAGGAAAAGATTACAGCTTTTAAAACTTAGTTGCTTCATGTTTAGCTGTTGTGAAAGCCAACATCTTGTACAAGGGAGGATTTCTTATCATGGCAACTGAAGTGGTTAAAGGGTACACATTTAAAATATGGGTTTCTGACAGTAAATACTGAGCATCCACCCAATTCATTTATGAAAGGTGAGCAGTGCTGATAAGGTCAGTATTTGTTCTTCCTTAGTTGTCCTTAAAAAGATGATGGGGAACTTGCTTGCAATTCGGGAACTGCTTCAGTCACTGTGAAGAAAGGATTCCCATATTGCTGTGAAGTGGGAAGTTCAAGGACTTTAACCAACTGATGATACAGGAATGGCGATATTTTCCAAGTCAGTATGTAGTATGACACAGAAGGAAATTTACAGGTACTTGTGCTTCAATTGCCATTAAATTCCTTTTCTTTCAGATGAGAGCGAGTGCAAGTAGATGTGTACTGAAGACGCCATTGCAGGAGTCGTTAAAAATTTCATTGCCAATGTTCATTCGATCAGTCCCACTAAAAATAGCTTAACTAGTCACTTAGCTCATCAGCTGATTATTGCATCCTGCCATGTAAAAGCTGGCTTTTGTTTCTGCCTACATTTGCAATACTTCAAAAGTACAAAACACTTCTGGAAGCACCAAGTCCCAGAAAGTTTCGTGTCAACAAAATTGCTTGTCACTCTTTTAATGATAGCATACATTGGAGATCATTGAAAAGTGTTTCAACTGACTGAAGAGCCTAGGACCAGAGGGCACAGTTTGAGAATAAGGTGTAGACTATTTATGATTGAGATGTGTGAACATTTTCTTCACTGAGGTGGGGAATCTTTGGAATTCTCTACCCCAGAGAGCTGTGAAGGGTTAGCCGTTGCGTCCAGTCAAAACAGAGATCAATAGATTTCTTAATATTAAAGGAATAAAAATGTGTGGGGACAATGCAGGAAAATGGTGCTGAGGTGGATGAGTAGCCATAATCATGATGAATGGAGGAACAGGTTTAAAGACTGTATCCCTTCCCCCTCTCCTGTTTTACATGGTCTTACAACCAAAATTCATTGAGCTCACTAATGTCCTTTTGGGAAATGAAATATGAAAGGAAGGAATCTTAGTTTCTCATTATATTTGAAGGTCTCTCCAACGCTGACTATAAAAACATATCCCTAGCATGACAAAAGCATTTAAAACCTGATAAGCTTAGTACGTGGTAGAGCCCAGATGAATGCCAAATAATCAGGTGATCATGAGGGCTTGGCCTAATATTTGATCTCTAAAATTAATTACCATTTGCAAATAATCCTCAGCATCAATTAATATCTTTAGAGCATAATTGACTTTCAGATTTTATTACAAAAATAAGCATTAGCACTCCCAGGTATCGATTTCTGAATAAGGAAATATTATTTCTGTACAGATCAGTGATAAAATGGCACTTCTCACCTTCTTGTCCTGTCAGCCCGACTCCTTAAATTGTTATCCCTTCATAAATTATGTATTTTGCTACAACATAGAATTGTTTAATTACCTTGTCAAAAAGGGATAAAAAAGCTGGAAATTTGAAATAAGAATGGAAATGTTGGGAAATATTCAGTAGGTTTTGAGAGAAAGAAACAGTGCAAACATACCAGGTCAATGACCTTTCTTCAGTTATGATAAAAAGTTATAAAACTGAAGCATCAATTTTGTTTCTCTCTTACAGATACTGCCTGATCTATTGAACATCAACATAATCGTCTGTTTTTACTTACCTTTATGATGTGGAGTGTTTAAGAAAGCATCTTGTGACAAGTACACTAAGGTATAGAAAAAACTTTAGCTCATTGAACTCCTTGATTCTGCATACCTGGGCAGGTTTCAACCAAACATCCTGATATTAACCTGATGGATCACTTGCCCATAACAGACACATTTTGATTTTCATTTCCAGTCAATGCAAGTAAAAATCAGGCTGTTTCCACAATAACCATTTATTCACAAGGTCAGTTTTATGTGTAAGAAGAAAGTTCCAAATCTAACATGCAGGTGCAGCAAGCAACTAGGAAGGCAAATATTATGTCAGTATCTATTACAAGAGGATTTGAGTACTAGAGTAATGTACGTCACTCCTGAATGGCCCAGTTCTCTTTTACAACTATGCAAGCCTTGCTGAAAGCTCATCTGGAGTATTGAATATAATTTTAGTCTGCTTATCTCGAAAAGAATATACTTGTTATCATGGAGCAGGATTCATCATTAGACTCACTCCTGGAATAGCAGGAGTGTCTTTTGAGGAGAGGCGACTACTCCTTTCTTCTCCTAAATTCAGAAAAATGAGAGATGACCTCATGGAAACATAAAAAATTCTTAAGAGCCTGTGAGTGCGTTGATGCTGGGAAGAGGTTTAGTCTCAAAATAAAAGGTAGACCATTTAGGACTGAAGTGATGAGAAATGACTTCAAAAAGAGGGTGGTGAACCTTTGGAATTCCATACCCAGGAGGGCTGTGAAGGCCAAGTGATTGACTGGATTCAAATCTGAGATTGCTAAGTTTCTGGATATTGGAAGAATCAAAGGACATAGTGACACAGCAAGAAAAGGTGTTTGATGTCAAAGATCAACCAAGATCTTAATGAATGGCACTGTAGGTTCCAGGGGTCAAATGGCCTAATCTTGCTCCAATTTCTTACATTCTAACCCCTCTTTATAAATTTTATTCTGGCTTCATAAACAACTAAAGCACAGCACAGGCTCAGCTCCTCAAACCTGTTCTGCCATTCAATTAGATCAGTACTACTAAGTATCTCAACTTCATCCTTTCCCCATACTTCTGAAACCTGTATTAAGTTCACCTAATACAAAAAAAGTGAATTTTAGAGTTGAAAATACAAATAGACCCTCTCAATTTTAACAGTTATCCAAAGGGAGAAAGTTGCAGATTACCGCCATCCTTCATGTGAGAAAGTGTAAATGTACATCTGTCCTGGATCACCGAATTCCCTTGTTCCAGATGTCCCCTCTTTCTCTGAATTTCTTTCTACTTTCCACATTGAATCTTTCAATCATCTTAATGCATCAACTAGATCATCTGCTTAATCACCCACATTTAAACCAAGCATTGTCTCTTCTATTCACAATTTAACACAGATATAATTTTGGTGAATATGCATTTTCATGGCTGCAACCTCCTCCTGAGGTGTGGTGACTAGAATTGATGGCAGTCTAGAGGATATGTATAGTTGTAATTAACTTTAATACAATTCCAAGTGGCATAATTCCTTTCTTACCTGCCAAGGTAATCTGGAAAATTTGAAAGGAATCACAGGCAGCTGATGTCCACCAATGTGAGTTCCTGAGCCCTAGCAATGTCACTCTCCAAATATACCAATCCTTGTGGCTTTTCAAATCACCCGGTCAACAAACTGAAATGTTCAAAGCATCGTAGCTCACTGAAGTTCACTTACACATTACCTTGTACCTGATCTCACGAGCTCTTACTTAGGCAGCAACCTCACATCAAAATCCTCACGCTTGTTTTCAACGTCCCTCCATGCCTCATTGTCTCAAAGCTTTCGAGATTTCTTTGCTCTTTCAATTCTGGCTTTTTTCCCCCACACTCCTTTTTTAATCAAACTCAAAAGGACAATTGGGCTCCTTCCATTCTGTAACCCAACCTTTCTAAGATTGCTCCTCAACTACAACTGGAAGCCCTGGAACACTGTCTGAAAAATCTCTATTTCTTATTTTTTTAAATGGTTCTTAAAAGCTGCCTTTTTGGTCATCAGTCTGGATTTCTCTCTTTCTTTAAAACTGTGCCAAGCCCACAATTTTTTTATATTTGTTAATATCTCTATAAATACCTTGGGACTTTACTATGTTGGAGGTGCTAGATAGATGCAGATGGTTCTCATTAAAAGAGCTGGTGATCAATGTAGAGAGAGAAGAGTGATTGGTTAACATTTTGAATACAGACTGTTGGAGAAAAAGGTTAAAGATTTTTATAGAACTGACAAATGAAACATGAGTTGAAGGTAAACAGTACAGTTACAGCAACAATGATAGGCATTTACACAGCATCTTTAACATAATTTAATATCACAAAGCAACTCCACTGAAGGTTTATTAAATGTTGTTGGACAGCAGCTAAGAAACTGTTTCAGGAGTTACTTTTTAGCTGGTGTCTGAATGGAGGAGGGAGAAACAAAGGTATGGAGAGATTTAAGACAGGACTTCCATTGCTCAGAGCCTAGGCAGCCTGAAGGCCAACGATGGAGGGATGAATATCACAAAAGCCCTCCTCAAGTGTGGAAGTCCTGTAATGTTGCTCAGCTGATTACAGGCAATTTCTTGATCTGCTTCAACAATGGACTCTTCACGGACCAAACATCCAGAGCTTTTCCAGCACTTACACTGGGAAAGGAACATCGCAGGAACAGCGAGCCCAGTCATGTGAGGCAGTAGCCTGGCTGTGAGGTAGAAGGCAAGAACGAGGCTTTTTTTTAAATGAAGTTAATTTAAGTCTACTTAATTGTTCTTAGATACTTACTAGAGTTAGAAATTTCTCTTAAAATTTGTTTTACTATTTTAAAACCTCCGGTGATAGGTTTACTTTTTTTTCCCCAGATGTTTAGGAATGTCAGAGACATTTGGAGTCATCCATCGGTTGGACAGCTGGTAAGTTGGTGGGTGTAACTTGACCTGCTGGGGCTTGCTATTTATAATGGAAGAGGCTGTGGAGCACAGGGCCTTGTCGATCAGGTCAAAACCAGTTTAATTCCGAACGCTCACACTGGGGGACACTATCTAGGCAAGAGCTGGGCTGGTAAGAGTTGATAAATGAGCCTAGATGGTAAGTGTTTTGAAGGGATTGCTGGGTCAGGAGCAAAGAAATAAGAGATGATTTCATGGCCCAAAGGTAGAATTTTTGTTTCATGAAGTGGAGAGATAATGAAGTATTGAATGCTGTACAAATGCCAATCTAATCTTGTTTCAGACTGTTGGAAAGAAAACCGTTTAAAGCTGCAAAAGGAACCAACACTGACGGGTCATGGAGGACATGTTTAATACCTGAAGAACAAAGGCCAGCTGAATCCCAGAGAGGGGGCACACTTCTTGTAACAAAGGTTAGCCGGTTGGAGACTACAGACTGAGAGGTTCAAAAGTACAAAATAGGGTGGAAGATGAAATAGCACTACTAGGGGAAGTCAGGCTCACCACAGTAAAATTTGATAAGATAGTCACCCAATCTCCAGTCATAGAGAAAACACCATAAGAAATGTATATTAGTCACTAATGGAGAACCTATTCACTAGAGGTGTGGTTAGGTGTTAGATTAAACAAGACCCTGTGATCCAAAGCCAGTCATGGCCATTCTGTACCCAACCCAAGCCCAACTACTTGTATTTTTTTTTTCTGTAGCTGACCCAACCTGGAAGCATATGCATAAAAGCAGAAAAAAAAACTTGCTATGCTGCACCTACCTTGCCATAGGTCTGGAACAGAGGACATGTGGTATTAATAAACAAATCATTAGAACAGGATAATGGTTTGACCAGGCCACCACAGCATGACTTGACCCCAAATGCTTGAGCAGAACATACACCTATCCTAACCTGTATCATTGTGTCCCCATCAGACTTGGGTCAGGTAGCAGGCTCCACTATACACACACCACTATCATGTACAAACTAAAAGGAGAAGACAGATTTAAATCTTCTATGTTATTTCTACAATGCTAACACAACACTAAACGATGTCAAACTCTACAGGAAAAGTGCTGCTTCTGGTACTTTTAATGACTGTATTGGTGCTTTCACATGGAACTGTTAAGGATACTTTGATGTACTTGTTAACTCATTTCAAACAATTTCTCTTAAGAGACATTGTTACAGATACTCATTATGAGGAAGCCCTCATCTTCTATTTATACCAGTGACCCTTATTAAATCTGATTATTTTACATCCAGTGTTATCACATACATCTTCCTCCCTATTACTGCCACTTTCACATCCCAGTCCAATAATATAATTGTAAAGCACATGTAGTTAGTTACTTTATTGCACAATTACACTGGACACACTCTGGTTCATGCTTTGCCCCAGTGACAAATAACGGCCCCTTTCTCCTTCATGGCCACATCATGAGAAAGACACGAGCAAGCCAGACAATGGGCAATTTGCAATGGTTGTTCGTCTACAATAATACAAACACTGACTCAGGTTGAAGCCAATAAACCCATGCAGTGCTAACATTATAGATGGCGCTTCCAACCCACTTGTTTCATGTTTGGATACAGTAAAAGTCAAAGGACTGTGGTTCACACATGGAATGTTACACTTGTAAGCTCTTGGTTAAAGCTCCAAATCTCCAGAGAGTCAGCACTTTAAATAGATTTGGAAGGTGTAATTCTCAAATATCTGAAAACTTGCAGTAGCATTATTTCACCCATTAATTCAGCACGGTATTACTGTAATATGCCTGGTTTGTGTTATCAGAAAACTACCAATTTTAGAATGGTTCCTTTGCTTTCAAATAAAGGCAGAGTATACAGAAATTTAACATTTTAAAATTTAGAAGGATCTGAGAATAAGCTATAAAGGCCCCAATTGCTTTCATTTTGATGTGAGAGTGATTGATATTGGAGAATTATTTCCATGTTATTACAAGTCATATTTATAATAGAAGATCCTTCAACTGCTCAGAATAAAGGACTTGCATTTTGTACTGCATTTTTCATGACGTCAGGTCATCCAAAACTATTTTACAGTTAATAAAGTACTTTTGAAGTGTAACCACCGTTGTAGTGTGGAAAATACAGCAGACTATTTACACTCAGCACAATCCAACAAACAACCACATGTCAGTAACAAGATAAAGTGCTTTTATGTGTTTATTGCAGGATAACTGCTGGTTATGAGACCATGAAAAACTCCTCTGCTCTTCTACAAAATTTGACATGGAATTTCTCTTTACATCCCATCTGTTCAGAAAGAATGCACCTCTGATGGTACAGCACTACCCCCATGCTGTACTGGAGTGTCAGCTGAAATCTCTTCTCTCAAGTTTCTGGAGTGGGATGCAAGCCCTCAGTCTGTTGATTCAGAGGCAAGAGGCATATACCATCTGAGCTAACTGAATTTCACTAGCAGCATGCAAGGAATTCCTGAGACTATATAACACACTTATTGTTTTCTACTTATATACTTATATAAATGTGTTATATACTTACATACAATACTGATCAATCATCAAAGTGCTTGAAGCAGGTACAACAGCAACATTTAAAAGACACCTGGATAAGTACATGGATAGGAAAGGTTTGGAGGGATGTGGGTCAAATGCGGGCAAACAGGATTAGTTTAGATGGGCAACTTGGTCAGCATGGACGAGTTGGGCCAAAGGGCCTGCTTCTGCACCGTATTACTCCATGACCCAAGAAATCTTTTAATTACAAGTCTATTTTATGTAGCTAATCAATGTACCAAAAAGCAGGAATAAATTACCTAGTGAGTTGCTGAGTCATTCAGACCTACGAGGTCCTGGGTTTAAAGCATACTTCTGGGCCAAAGTAAAAGATGCAAAAGGAAAATATTAACATCTTACCACAATCTCAAGACACCACAAAGTCCTTCATCCCAACTTGTTGCAATGTAACCAAGCACATGTCCCATGGACAGGAAGTAAAATGAATGATTGAATAATTAGTGGCACAGCCACTGTCTCACCACAGCAGAACCCCGGGTTCAATCCTGACCTTAAATACTATCTGTGTGTGGAATTTGCATGTTCTCCCTGTGACTGTGTGGGTTTCCTTCAGGGGCTCCAGTTTCCTCCCACATCCTAACAATCTGTGGATAGGTAGGTTAATTGGCCACTGTAAATTGCCCCCAGTGTGTAGGTGAGTATTAGAATCTATGGGAGTTGGTGACAATGTTGGGAGAATGATAAAAATTGGATTAATGTTGGATTATTGTAAATGGATAGTTGCTGGTCAGCACAGATTCAGTGGGCCAAAGGGCCTGTTTCCATTCTCTATGCCTCCATGACTTTATGGTTGTACTTTCAGAGGAAGTAATTTACACCAGGACATTGGGAAATCTCAGTGATCTCCTTTTAATTTTGCCGCAGGTTTTTTTTCATCTCCATGTGAAAGACTAAACACAGTTTAATGTGTACCTGGAAGGTGACAGATCCAACAGTATCACCCTCATTAGATACCACAGTGAAAAGTCAAAATAGATTGTGTTCAATCCTGGATTACACTTTGATCCTGCGAACTTCTTGCTCTGAGACGAGTGTGTAACTAACCAGGCCAGGCTGGAAACCAAGGGGCACTGTGATTCTCCTGATTTTGATGCAGTAACCTGAATCCATTAGTGGAATTGGGATAACAATAATATCAGGTGTGAACTTGATGCCTCCTTGTGATTTATTTGTTTTACAGTCACAGTCCAGACACTGAGCAACAGAACCATAAACTGAAGCATAACTCAGAAGAAGCTGCAGGAAAATGAGTGCTGAGGACCAAAAAAACACCTCAAATTCTACCTTCCCAATGCATATTGTGACACAACATGTTCCCTTTCACATGGTGAAACAGGGAAAAATTGGAGAGGTACTCTGTGGTACCTGTCGGCAAGCAGAGCCGTGCTTCGCAATAAACAGAAAATCGTTTTACTCAATCTATTTCTTGATAGAAGATAGTGGCATCGAAGACCACTGACAAAAATGAATAATATTCCAAGTTGAGCGACAGATTGAATATTTGGGGGAGAGGGATTTGAGTTCTGGTTTTGAGGCTTTATTTTCAGTTTTCCCCCATGGAGCTTCCAGAGGTTTCAACTGTAGAATGAACAGGCTGCCCCACTGGAGAATTTCCAT
Source organism: Pristis pectinata (assembly GCF_009764475.1). Lineage (NCBI taxonomy): Eukaryota > Metazoa > Chordata > Chondrichthyes > Rhinopristiformes > Pristidae > Pristis > Pristis pectinata. The sequence continues at coordinate 98,019,201 of NC_067409.1, read as the reverse complement.
GGATCAACTATTAGCATAGGTCTATAGATGGTGGATGACTTTATCCTTCATCTAGAAAGCAAATTAGATTACTCCCAAGCTGCTTTCTTGTAGTCTTTTGAATCTATACTTCCAACGAGACTCTGGAACTTGAATCATTGGCAGTCATGTACAATTATATCCCCAACATTGCTGAAACATGCTTATATACCTACAGTCAAGATTTCAATAAATTGGATTAGGGGAAAGATTCTCAATTTACCATATCAGCAGAAAACTAGTTTAGATAAGAATGAAGTCTGGATGGTTTCCATAATGAGTGGATGACTCAATGTGATGAATATTACACCTGACTGGTTAAATGGACATCTAATCACCCACTTTTAAAGATTGGAATGCCAAAAAGTATGACACCAGAGAAAAGGGTACTGCAGCGTTGATAAGCGTCTTCAAAAATAAGGCAAAGTGTTATTTATTTCTTGCAAGCCCACTGACCCGGCACAACAGCCAAACACATTCCAAACAGAATAAAAGGTGTCTGCCAAAGATCAGGCAGTAACAAGATAATTCCCACTTACCCTTGCTGCTTAGGAGAAGAAATATCAAGTACTACATTCAACCTGTACTCTTCCTCCCCACAAAAAAAGGAAATTTAAAATCAATCATCTTGCGTTATAGGTATTTTTTTTAAATAAATGATCCCAGATCATCTCAACAAAACTTTCAAATCATGAACTACAAGACATTTATCGCCCAGACAACCCGATTTCTTCTGTCTGGTAGAGTAACTGATATCCACTTGAAACTGAACAGGGTGTCTGTCAGACTCCTTGTCTGCAGCAGAACGGCCTCTGACCCAGACATCTCAGATGGTGCACTGTTAGCCAAAGATCAAGTCCATGTCGACCAAGATGCCCATCTAAGCTAGTCCCATTTCAGAATCAGGTTTATTATCAGTGACTTGTATATTGTGAAATTTGTTGTTTTGTAGCAGCAGTATAGTACAAAGACATAAAATTATGATAAATTACAAAATAAATAAATAGTGCAAAAAAAGGAATAATGAGGTAGTGTTCATGGGTTCGTGGACCGTTCAGAAATCTGATGGCAGAGGGGAAGAAGTTGTTCCTAAATCACTGTGTGTGGGTCTTCAAGGCTCCTGTACCTCCTCCCCGATGGTAGTAACAAGAAAAGGGCACATCCCAGATGGTGAGGGTCCTTAGTGATGGATGCCGCCTTCTTGAGGCACCACCTCTTGAAGATGTCCTCGATCATGGGAAGAGTTGTGCCCATGATGGAGTTGGCTGAGTCTACAACCTTCTGCAGCCTCTTGCAATCCTGTGCATTGGAGCCTCCATACCAGGCCGTGATGCAACCAGTCAGAATGCTCTCCACTGTACATCTATAGAAATTTGTCTGCATTTTACCCAGGCCATTCCCCTCAACATCAAGTATATCATTTTATATAGTGTTGGAGGAAACGACCTACCAGGGGAAAGCCACAGCAGCCAGGTCTCAGGCACTGAGTCCGGCTCTTTGGCTCAGATGGGAAGGGGGGAGGAGAGGCAAGTGGTAGTGATGGGGGATTCATTGGTCAGGGGACCAGACGAGATTCTGTGGACAAGAATGAGACTCTCGGATGGGATGTTGCCTCCCAGGTGCCAGGGTCAGAGATGTCTTGGATTGAGTCCACAGCATTCTTAAGGGGAAAGGTGAGCAGCCAGAGGTCGTGGTACACATTGGTACCAATGACAAAGGCAGGAAAAGTGATGAGATCCTGCAAAGTAAGTTCAAGTACAAAGGGAGTTAGGTGCCAAGTTAAAAGACAGGACCTCCAGGGTGGTGATCTCAGGATTGCTACCCGTGCCACGTGCTAGTGAGGCAAGGAATAGGAAGACAGTGCAGTTTAACATGAAGGAGATGGTACAGGAGGAAGGGCTTCAGATTTTTGGATCATTGGGCTCTCTTCCAGGGCAGGTGGGATCTGTACAAACAGGACGGTTTGCACCTGAACTGGAGGGGGACTAATATCCTTGCAGGCTGGTTTGCTAGTGCTGCTCAAGGGGGTTTAAACTAGAGTTGCGGGGGGTGGGAAGCAGAGTGGCAGGGCAGCAAGTGGAGAGGCTGTGGAGAAAGCAGATGTTAAGACCACAAGCAAAGATGGAAACCGAAAAGTTGAGCGTGGTGGGACTAATGTTCTGAGTTGCATCTAATTCAATGCAAGGAGTATTATAGGTACTGCAGACGAACCTACAGCATGGATCCGTACGTGGATTATGATGTTGTAGCCATTAGTGAGACTTGGTTGCAGGAGGGGCAGGACTGGCAGCCAAGGTTCCGTTGTTTTAGACATGATAGAGGGGGAGGTATTAAAGGGGGACAGGTGGCATTACTCATCAGGGAAAATGTCACGGCAGTGCTCAGAGAGGACATACTGGAGGGCTCGTCTACTGAGGCAATATGGGTTGAACTAAGGAATAAAAAAGGGCTGATCATGTTAATGGGACTATATTATAGACCTCCCAATAGTCAGTGGGATTTAGAGGAGCAAATTTGTAGAGAGATAGCAGACAGTTGTAGGAAATATAAGGTTGTGATAGCAGGTGATTTTATCTTTCCACATATTGATTGTGAATCCCATACTGCTCAAGGACTGGATGGGATCAAGTCTGTCAAATGTTTCAAGGAAGTTTCCTTAATCAATATGGAGAGGTCCCAACTAGAGAGAGTGCGATACTGGATCTCCTCTTAGGGAATGAGACAGGGCAGGTGACAGAAGTACGTGCGAGAGAGCACTTTGGATTTAGTGAGCATAATTCCATTAGCTTCAACATAACTATGGAGAAGGATAGGACTGGTCCTAGGGCTGAGATTCTAAACTGGAAGAAGGCAAATTTTGAGGGCATCAGAAGGGATCTGACAGGCATGCATTTGTTTTCCGGCAAAGAGATGCTTGGTAACTAGGAGGCCTTCAAAAGTGAAATATTGAGAGTACGGAATCTGTATCTTCCTGTCAGGATAAAAGGCAAGACTAACAGGTTTAGGGAGGCTTGGTTATCAAGGGATATTGAGGCCCTGATAAAGAAAAAGAAGGTGGGGCATATCAGGTATAGGCGGTTAGGATCAAAGGAGGCATGAGGAGTATGAGAAATGCAAGAGAAACTTAAGAGAGAAATCAGGAGGGCTAAAAGAGGACATAAGGTTGCTCTGGCAGACAAGGTGAAAGAGAATCCCAAAGGTTTCTATTGCTATATTAAGAGCAAATGGATAGCAAGGGACAGAATTAGTCCTCTTGAAGGTCAGCGTGGTCATCTGTGCATGGAGCTGAAAGAGATGTGGGAGATCTTAAATGGATTTTTTGCATCCGTATTTACTCTGGAGACAGACACAGAGACTATAGAACTGAGACAAAAGAGTAGTGAAGTCATGGACTGTATCCAGATTATGTAAGAGGAGGTGCTGGCTGCTTTGAGGCAAATTAAGGTGAATAAATCTCCAGGGCCTGACAAGGTGTCCCCTTGGACCTTGTGGGAGACTAGTGCAGAAATTGCAGGGGCCCTGGCAGAGGTATTTAAAATGTCCTTAGCCATGGGTGAGGTGCCAGAGAATTGGAGGATAGCTAATGTTATTCTGTCGTTCAAGAAAGGCTCTAAGAATAAGTCAGGAAATTATAGGCAGGTGAGCCTGATGTCAGTCATGGGTAAATTATTGGAAAAATTCTGAGGGACAGGATATATAAGTATTTGGATAGATGGGGCCCAATTAGGGATAGTTGTGCATGGCGGGTCATGTCCAACCAATCTTATAGTGTTTTCTGAGGAGGTTACCAAGAAGGTTGATGAAGGAAAGGCGGTGGACATTGTCTACGTGGACTTTAGCAAGGCCTTTGACAAAGTCCCGCGTGGGAGGCTGCTCCAAAAGGTTAAGTTGCTTGGCATTCAGGTTCGGACTCTATTCCCTGGAGCGCAGGAGAATGAGGGGAGATCTTACAGAGATAAACAAAATTATGAGGGCTATATATAGGGTGAATGCATGCAGGCTTTTCCCCTCAAGTTGGCTGAGACTAGAACCAGAGGTCCTAGGTTTAGGGTGAAGGGTGAAAGGTGAAATATTGAAGGGGAATCTGAGGGGGAACTACTTCACTAAGAGGGTGGTGCGAGTGTGGAACGAGCTGGTGGATGCAGGTTTGATTGTAATGTTTAAGGGAAGTTTGGATTGGTGCATGTATGAGAGAGGTATGGAGGGCTATGGTCCGGGTGCAGGTAGATGGGACTTGGCAGAAAATCAGGCTGGCATGGACTAGATGGGCTGAAGGGCCTTTTTCTCTGCTGTAGTGCTCTATGACTCTATATCCCTCTAACACTTTCCTATTCAGGTACCTGTCCCAGTGTCTTTTAAATATTGTTATTGTACCTGCCTCAAGCACTTCAAAGTTTGGTCGGTGTCGTAATCGAAAACAATAAGTGCATTACATAGTTTCAGGAATGCCTTGCATGCTGCCAGTGAAATTCAGTTAGTTCTGTTGTTATCATTCTTGCCTCTGAACCAACAGACTGAGGGCTGGCTTCCCACTCCAGACACTTGCTTTCAGCTGACGCTCCAGTACAGCACGGGGTAGCACTGTCCCATCAGAGGTGCATTCTTTTTGAACAGATGGGATGTAAAAAGAAATTCCATGTCAAATTTTGAAGGAGAGCAGAGTTTTCCATATTCGTCCTATGAACGCTGTGGTACTTCAAAAAATTTTCATTTTCAATTGCTTGTTCTGCATTTTTGCTTTCAGGGGTGGGAATGGTGAGATCTAAAGTCTGTCTGAGTTTGCACTTGGCCGATGGATGACTTATCCATTTCCCAGAATGACTATATGACATTGGTCCTGTACTCATCTCAACCACAGCAGAAACCCACCCCCATCCACATCTCCAAATTCAAAACTCTTCAGTCTTGCACTTTTCCCGTGACTTGTATTCATTTTTAATTGTTTGTTCTGGATTTTATGTTTTCAGGGTGGGAATGGTGAGATCTAAAGTTAACCTTAATTTCCTTGCCATGAATAATTCTGCATGAAACCGTCCAATTGTAGGCTGTGGTGCTATGTGGTAACATAGACCTTGGTTGCAAAGCTAACTCTTTGCATTTTCTTGATTCCTTAATTGAAAATCTGAATAGCCCATTCTGCCTATCCATTATAGGAAGGGCAACAAGGCACTTGTCACATCATTTATGCCATTTTGTTTCAGAGAATCCTCAAACAACGGACTTGTAATGCAACTGCCATTGTTTGATGCTAAAAAGGAAGAAATCCATAAAAATTTGTTGAGGCTTTTCAATTGCACCACTTGACATCGAAGAATTCATTGGAGTGTCAACATTTATTCCAAGTGAATAGACAATTACCAGCAAGAGCATCTTCCCCAAGAAAGGTCCAGCATAATCAACACAAAATCTCCTTCATGGCTGTTTGGGCTATTTGCAAGGGTGTAACAGAGCAGAAGCAGATCCATTGCTTTTTTTCCTGATACTCAGTGCTCTTCTTGCCCAATGCCCAAGCCCATTTCAGGGCACCACATACACAGTCTGACTTCCCCTTCACCCTTCCTGGGTGCAACTGGTGCAGTTGTTTCCCTGTGAGGGAATGACAACTTAAGTTTCCCACACATCCCATACACTCAGTTCAAAGTTCCAGGAATGGTAGGGCATTAACTGTGGGTCACCCATTCACGAACTTGACACAGTACAGGATCCTTTGCTGGCCACTGTCTGATTTGTGCAGCATTCACAGGCCAAGTGCTCAGATCATCCATCATCAGCAGATGGCCCCGTGTTGTTTCTTCAGCAGTCACCTCTAACACCAGAATCTGACTGAGGACATCTGCTTTTCCATGGTATTTCCCTGCCTCAAAAACAACAGCATATATTCTGATGCTCTCAAGGCTAAAGCTAACCTTTGATCTCATGGAGAAATCATCTGAGGTGCTGGTTTCACTTCATGGTTGAGGGAAATAAGGGGTTTCTGATTTGTGAGAGCGGTGAAGTGATCTCCATAAAAGTATTTATAGAAATGCTCCTCTCCAAGCATGATGGTTAAACATAGAACATAGAACAGTACAGCACAGAACAGACCCTTCGGCCCACAATGTTGTGCCAACATAGCTATTCCCTCCTACCTACAGAATGCCCATATCCCTCTATTTTCCTCTCATTCATATGCCTATCCAAGCCCCCAATGAGTTTGCCTCCACCACCCTATCAAGCAACGCATTCCAGGCATCCACTACTCTCTCAGTAAAAAAAAAGTACCCCTCATGTCTGTTCTGAACCTAGCACCTCTCACCTTAAATGCATGCCCTCTGGTACTGGACCACTCAATAATGGGAAAACCTTCTTTATCCAGCTGAGAGTACGCTTTCTCTGTCGCCATCAGCATTCTGATCATAAACCCTATTCACCTTTTTGGAACCATCTTCCATTCAATGGTACAACATAACACAGACACCGTAGGGCAGGACAGCGGCACAGCTAGCAGAGCCGCTGCCTGACAGCTCCAGTGAGCCAGTTCAATTCTGACATCTGGTGCTGTCTGTGTGGAGTTTGCACATTCCCCATGACCATGGCGGTTTCCTCCAGGTGCCCTGGTTTCTTCCCACGTTCCAAAGACATGCAGGTCGCTCGGGTTAACTGGCCACTTTAAGCTGCATCTAAAGTATAAGTGAGTAGTAGAATCTGGAGGAAGTTGCTAGGAATGTGGGGAGAATAAAACAGGATAAGTTTAAATGGGTGGTTGATGGTCGGCTTGTACTCAGAGGGTAAAGGGCCCGTTTCCGTGCTGTACGTCTCCATGACTCCACGTACGGTGATGTCTCACACGACTACCTGTCTGTTGACTCTTGGACGAGCACATTGCGTCATTTCTTTGTAATGTATAAAACTCTTCTTGTGCTTCTGCTCACTGCCACGTCACATCCTTCCAATTTGTTAAATCCAGCAGGAATTTATTAGTATAATCCAACGATCCCAGTTATGCATTCAACTCAATTATATCAGTTGGAGCAAGAGAATTGGTAAGGCTTTAACTTTCCCTTGAACTGGGTGTAGTCCTTTAGCACCCATGCGGTGTCCCAAATACTGTATTTCATTTATTTACACTTGCTTCTCATTTGTCCGAGGCCTGCTCTATCCAGGTTGCTCAACACTTCTTTCAGATTCTGCAGTTGTTTGCCCCACAATCCTGCAACATGGTTCACTGAAGGATACCAGATGCAGTCAAAACCCCAAGGAAGGGCGGGTATTGATTATATGTGAATTTAATGGATGATCTGGATACTTGGCCTGCTAGCATTTTGCCAGACAGTGGACAGTCCTCACATATGCTGACAGTCAATAAGCTCCAAGACTGCTCCTCGAACACTATCTGTTGATTTGCATGACTTGCATCCGATTCAGTGAACTGCTGTGCTCCAGACAAAATTACTAAGTCTTCTTTTCTAGGAATGGGATAGCGTTCCAGGGACAAAACTCAATCAACAGTCAGCTCGTAGTCTCCACTAATCTTATTGGATCTATCAGGCTCTAACAGTGGCACAGTGGGTGCTATCCATTCAGAGAACCTAACAAGTTCAATTATTTTTGGCCCAAGAACCCTGTCAATTTCTACCTCTAGTTTTGGGTTTCATTGCAAAAGGCACAGGCCTTGGCTTGAAGAGCTGTGGTGTCACATCAGGATCAACGTGAGTCATGCCCTTCAATGTGCCCAAAGCACCTCCTGCGATATTCCAGAATAGCCTGTCATAATGTGAGGAATGTTCCTCCAATCCAGGGGATTTCTTTCAACCAGCATCTTCTCAAAAAGTTTGATCCAGAGTCTACATCTAGTCATGGAAATGTTTTAATCTGTCTTTGACATTTAGCTGTCACTTCAGCAGATCCAATGACTTCATTGTTTTCACTAGTACATGTCTTTAAGTTTAGCTGTGCCTTAAGTTCAAGTGGTGTCTTCTGGTCACCCAGCTGCAGTATTCAGTGGTGGGAAATGAACAGTCAACGTTTCAGGTCGAAACCCTTCATCTGGATTTAAAGATAGAGGGGAGGTAGCCAGGAGACAGAGGTGAGGGGAAGGGGCGGAGCAAGAGCTGGCAGGTGACAGGTGGATCCAGGTGAGAAGGGGTGATAGGCAGTTGGAGGAGAGATGAGTGGAAGTAGCAACAGAGGCCGGGAGGCGATAGCTGGAGGCAACAAAGGGCTGAAGATGATGGAATCTGATTGGAGAGGCAGGTGGAGCACAGAATCAAATAAAGGGAGGTGGTGTGGGCAGATGGGAACTGTAGGGGGAGGAGACCCAGTGGGAGGAGAGTGGGGGTGATGGGCAGATGGGAACTGTAGGGGGAGGAGACCCACTGGGAGGAGAGTGGGGGTGGGAGACCCAGTGGGAGGAGAGTGGGGGTGATGGGCAGATGGGAACTGTAGGGGGAGGAGACCCAATGGGAGGAGAGTGGGGGTGATGGGCAGATGGGAACTGTAGGGGGAGGAGACCCAGTGGGAGGAGAGTGGGGGTGATGGGCAGATGGGAACTGTAGGGGGAGGAGACCCAGTGGGAGGAGAGTGGGGGTGATGGGCAGATAGGAACTGTAGGGGGAGGAGACCCAGTGGGAGGAGAGTGGGGGTGATGGGCAGATAGGAACTGTAGGGGGAGGAGACCCAGTGGGAGGAGAGTGGGGGTGATGGGCAGATAGGAACTGTAGGGGGAGGAGACCGGGGATGATGGGCAGATGGGAACTGTAGGGGGAGGAGACCGGGGATGATGGGCAGATGGGAACTGTAGGGGGAGGAGACCCAGTGGGAGGAGAGTGGGGGTGATGGGCAGATGGGAACTGTAGGGGGAGGAGACCGGGGATGATGGGCAGATGGGAACTGTAGGGGGAGGAGACCCAGTGGGAGGAGAGTGGGGGTGATGGGCAGATGGGAACTGTAGGGGGAGGAGACCGGGGATGATGGGCAGATGGGAACTGTAGGGGGAGGAGACCCAGTGGGAGGAGAGTGGGGGTGATGGGCAGATGGGAACTGTAGGGGGAGGAGACCCAGTGGGAGGAGAGTGGGGGTGATGGGCAGATGGAGTGGGTGGAGGAGGGGGAAGGTACAGGGTAACGGAGGGTTGGGCTGGTTGTAGGAGGCACCAGGTAGATCAGGGGAGAGAGAAAGGGGACAGAGGGGGAGCAGTTTACCTGAAATTGGAGAATCCAATGTTGTAGACTACCCAAGCGGAATACGTGGTGTTGTTCCTCCAGTTTGCATTTAGTCTCACCCTGGCAGTAGATGTAGCTGAGAACAGACAGGTTGATGTGGCCATCTCCCCTCTATCTTTCAATCCAGATGAAGGTTTCAACCTGAAACATAGGCTGTCCATTTCCCTCCACGGATGCTGCCTGACCTGTCAAGTTCCTCCAGCTTCTTGTTTGTTGCTCCATATTCCAGCATCTGCAGACTCTTTTGTCTCCAGCTGCATATTCAGTTTGGCTCATCAGTGTAACACTGCACCCAGGGTCAAGCTCAAGTGTCATTTACCTTCATGATAACAATCACAGGTTCCATTTTTGTGATGCCAGCCCCCTTTACCTTAACACAGAGCAAGTGTTCATGATGTTCACAGTCTTCACTTGCTTCCTCTATGTGGTGAGAAGGATAAAAACTTCAGAAATGTTCAATGTTTTCTTTTGGCTGCATGTTTTCCTTTTGTTTGCTCTACTTTATTCTTGTTCTTCCTTATAAACCCTGGTAATGTGGCCTTTTAAACCACATGCATGACACCTTCCTTGACTGAACCACATTCAGATGGAATGCAGTTCCTCCTCTCAGTGGTAACCACCTCAGTTTATCTTTTGAATGTGATGTTCGGTTTGCTTCGGTTTATCCCCCATGCACACTTTAGAACAGGTGGTCTCATTTACAAGTCTTGCATGCTTTTACTCTGCAATACCACTGCTTGGACAATATTTCCAGAGCATCCTCAGAGATCAGATTTATTTCTGCTAAAAACTGCCTTTGTATCCGGTCATCATTGATTCTGCACACTAACCTGTTTCTGCAACTGTAAAAATGTGTTACCCTTTTTACATTTTTGTGATAGCTTCCCCAGCTCAGCCACATACACATCCACTGTTTCATTAGGCTTTCTTAACGGTGAATTAAACTTAAACCTTTGCACCATCACAAATGAAATGATTCTACAACAAATCCACCAATTCCTGAAACTTGTATCATCAGTTTTCTCCAGGGTCAGCTGGTTTCTCATTAGATTGAACTCTGGAGCTCCCACACATTGATTAAGATCGAATCCTGCTTATTTTCATTATCAATGTCAATTGCGACAAAGAACTGCAACAGTATTTTGTAATATTCCTCACATCTGAGTTTGAGAGTCAAATATTGCAATTGAGCCCTTTGTTGTGTGCAGTCTTCTTATCTTTTCTACTCTTTAAATGCAACTGTTTCCCTTCTCCACCAACCACTCTCTGTCTCTTTTTGAAAAATAGCTTCTTTATGGTTCTATCTGATGTGTATATCTATCTCAGTTTGGGAACAATTTTCCTCACTGCAAGTGTATGTCACATGTTAAAGGAAAAGGAAGAGGTTGAGTTTCATCCATTAGAAAGCCTTACTTATTTCTTGCAAGTCTGCTGAGCCGCCACATACCTGCCATCTAAAACTCTATTAGAGAGCAAAATGACGCCTGCCAAGGATCAGACAGTAAAAACAAGATAATTCAGAATGCACAATGACTTCTACTGGATTGGAAGAGAACAATCAATTAGATATCACTACAATACTATAAGTTATAAGGTTCTTGACTAATTATTACAATTTTCCAAAAGATCTTCCTGCAAAAGTACAGGATAGCTGCATTTGCGAGTGATCCAAAAACAGGAGTTGAATAATGTTCGTTATACGTATTACAGTAAAAATAGGTGTCTGCTGAAGTTACAGATGAAAGAAAATAAGCAAGGATGAAATAACTTGTGTATTTATAAAATGGAACAGAAGGTGGTGACGGATGAAGAGATTGCCTTTTTCATTTTTTGGATAATTGCTTCTTCCCTGTGAGGGATACATGGGGCAAAAGAGCAAGAGTCAAAATGGCCCAACTTACTTTGATATAATAATAGCAGAATATCAGAGTGGGGGAGAGTTTCCAATTTATTGCTGAGTGCAAAAGAAGTGTTGTGGATCATCCTCCAGTTATAGAAACTGCCAGGTATCCATCAAGCCAAGTCAAGTTTATCGTCATATGCACAAGTACATGTGTGCATGGGTACAATGAAAAGCTTACTTGCAGCAGCACCACAGGCACATAGCATTAGAGACACAGCATTCAAAAGAAAAACATAAAATAAACAGAAATTATACATAAATTACACAAGAAAGAACACAATTCTAACAAAAAAACAGTCCACTGCAGTGTAAAATGGTTGTAGTGTTGTTATACTGAGATAGTGATTAGGTTTGTGCAAGTTGGTTCAAAAATCTAACGGTTGAAGGGAAGTAGCTGTTCTTGAACCAGGAGGTGTGGGAATTCAGGCTTCTGTACCTCCTGCCTGACGGTAGCTGCGAGAAGATGACATGGCCCAGATAGTGGGGGTCTTTGATGTAGATACTTTTGATGGTGGGGAGGGATATGCCCGTGATGTATTGGGCTGAGTCCATTGCTCTCTGCACCTTTTTACATTCCAGTGCATTTGAATTGCTGTACCAGGTTAATGACGCAACCAGTCAGGATACTTTCAACAGTACATCTGTAGAAATTTGTAAGAGTGTTTGGTGACATGCCAAACCTCCTGAACCTTCCCAGAATGTGGAGATGCTGGCGTGTTTTTCCTTATTTATTTCACAAGGACAACGTCAACGTCAAATTTGTTACATCTGACATCGCATCCAAATAATACATTTGGGTGGTATTTACGTGCTTCTTGACTGACATGCATTTGAACCTAATTTATTTAATTCATTCCTTGCCAATTATTTTTCTTCCTGTCTTGTACAACATGACGAGCCATCAGGGACTGATGCTGGAACTCCAAGGGTTAAATCATATAGAGGGATTACAGAAACTCAGATTGTGTTGCCTAGAATTTAGAAGGTTTTAGGTGGATAGCGCAAAATCATTTCTGCCAGTTGGCAAGTCTGCGGTGTGGGTTTAAAAATTAGACACAAGCTTTATAGGACTGAGATTAGGAGAGAAAAGCAAAAGGTGGTAGAATTTTTCCCCACCAAAAAAGAGAAATGATTCCTAGTCAATTATTGTTTTAAGTCTCTGATTGATAGATTTTTCATAACCAAAGTTATCAACATATGGGGAAGAAGTGGGTACACGTAGTTAAGTCACAGATCAGCTATGCTCCCACTGAATGACAAACAGGCTCCAGGGTCTAAATGGCCTAATTCTGTTCTTATGTAGAATAATAGATTGCATGCAGTCCATAGCACAACTAGGGAAAGCTTTTTATTTTACAGCCTTTTGAAGCTTGAAGATTTTGAGGAACCATGATATAATAGATTGCCAAAATATAGTAACAAGGAATCTCCATTCAATCCTTGAGGCTTGTGACAAATTACTGAGACTATGTGGAAATAAAGGTCAATGCTGGGTCATATAGAAAGAGCATGCACCCACAGAAATGGGTCTAAATGCTCGGTCTAAGAAAACTAACAAAAATCTCAGAATATATCAGTGTATCATACTGAATGGAATAGGATTCCTAAACATGTGAACTCAAAGCCTCGGGCTAAAGGGGACAGAGTGAAAATTGTTCAAAGGCAAATTCAGAACTATTGTCAGCAGCAGTTGCTCCTGCAATGTTTGATAAATATCTGGTTTTTTCTTCATGGACAGAGGCCAAAACTCTTGAATCATTCAAGAATGAATAGATGTTGTAATCAGAGGACCACGGGATCAGGTAAATGGACTGTGGATTTTCAGCTCCAATAAGTTATTTTACTAACTTCTGCAAGACATCTGGTTCTACTCCATCATCTTCCACATCCAGAAGATCTAGCCAGGGTGTCTGCAACATATGGCCCTTGATCCAAATCCAACCACCAAAGCTTCAGTCCATTCCTTTCATCTTGGGATAATAGCTCCTTTAGATGCAAAGTTCCTCCAGCATTTTGTGTACGTTCCTTTAGGTGCAAGCTTAGTTTCAGTTTTCACATTTTCTGCCTGGAGGGCCAGAAGGTAAGCAGCTTCCTGAATGACAGATTGAGATTTTTGTGTAAGTATGACTTTTGCCATTCCTCCAGATCCAGACAGTGCAAAGAATTACCCATCCAAGTTATAAAATGCTGGAAGAGGAGCGGGCAGTACAAGTGATGGTAAGCAAATGGGGAAGAGGAGAAAGGTAGTTTGTATTTTATTGTACAGCTCTCATATTAACAGCAAATTTCCATCTAATATTTATGTCCTTAATAAGTCAGACATTATTTGAATGGAGGTGTGAATTTATTTTTCTTTTGTGGGACTTTATATGCAGTGGCTGAGATTTCCTGCAAAAATCAAGAGAACTCAGTAGATTTTACAAATAAATCTCAGGCCACAGCTACAAAACCTTGGACACCCCTGATCTGACCTAAAGAATTAAAAAGAGCAGCATAATTGCTAACCATAAATTGACGATAGCTAGCTTTGCAAATTACATACCATAATCTGAACATTATAAATGGCCTAAATTAAGTTCACCAGACTAAGGTTGTGGCACTGCATGCTAAACTAATTACACTGAGTTAAAATTGAAGCAGTAACTTTATTTTAACTTATGAGCTAACTTATGTATCTTTTTGCAATTCTTCACAACTCAGATGTAATAAATTGGCAACCTTTTGCAAATAAAACCACCTCTTGTTTGGTTCTTAACATTTATGCAGGACCTTGTGACTGTGTTATGTGACACAGCTGGAAACAGACACTTCAGTCCACCACTTCAACACTGATCATCATGCAGCCATTAACAATAAACTCTTTTTTTAATCCTTTCACGTTCCCATCAATTCCCCCCTCACTCATCCCCGATTCTCCTGCCACCCACCAACATTATGGGCAACATACGGTAGTCAATTAACCTACCATTTGGCATGTGGGAGGAAATGGAGCACCAAGGGAAACTATGTGGTCACAGGGAGATCATGCAAATCCCACATAGACATCACCTTAGGTCGGGATTTAACCTATTTTCCTGGAGCTGTGAGGCAGCAGTGCAAACCACTGTGCCACCCAAATGCAATGATTCTAAGGAAACCAAACCAGGTACCACAAAAAACATTTCAGGTTCAACAACCAACTTCAATAGTTTAAAGCACTTCAGAAGAACATTATAAAATAAAATAAAATGTTAACTGTAAACAATGGCCTCCAAGCTCTGATGTGCAGCAAGTTTCTGGAACTGCATGAATGGGGATCCCCACATATATTAGGGATGAAAGTTGCATGCATTCAGAACTGGGAAGATGGATGACAACCACCAAGAGGCTTATAATTTCTTTTCTAATCAGCATTTTGAGGTAGATTTCAATCTTCAAATGCAATACTTTTGCACTGAGCACAGGGGTATAAGCTTGGGGTGAGCAGGAGGTTAGATCTCATGGCTTCCAGAGGAGCACCTTTGTGAGTTCTTGATATGTTGGTGAAAAGTACGTACTCATGTCCATGACCTCACATTATATGCTTTTTTTTAAATAGACAATTCCTGGGGTGAAGACCATGCCAGTTTTCACATACCCTTGGCTGGGACCATAAAAATGAAAGGTTAGAAACTGCCCGAGAAAAACACCCAAATCCTCAACATCCTCCTTTGCACACAAAGCTCTGTGATATGAACATTAAAGGCTAAAAATACTTTAAAAAATGACAATAGAACAATGGGGAAGCTCAATGTGGACAGACAATTGAATATCGTGCATTTTAAATCTCTGACAAGGTTTAAACAAAGCCAACCTTTGTCCCTGTATTTACTATGGGCTTGACTGTGTGGTCTGAGAACTACAATTAAGGAGAAAGCACTTCACATGAGACAACCAAAATGACTGTGCCAATCATCAAATCTTAAGGGTACAGAAGGAGCCCATTTGGTCCATTAACTCTGTGCCAGAGAGCTGCATTCTCCTGAATTGTAGTCCTCAGACCAGTCAAGCCCATAGTAAATACGTCCAGCAATCTCATTAGTTTCAATCGCCTGCTCTTTCCCTGTAATGTTGCCATTCCTCCTGAAGGCAACACTTCCACACAACTCTGATTGGGTGCCCCTGGTTTCAAGTTCAGCTTCAAATTGTTTTAAGTCCCTCACAGTCACACAGGCTGACCATGTGAAACACGCTGTGAGAATGCCCTGACAACCGGATCATGGAGGATCAGCAAGGTGGAGGCACATGGAAAGACTATGGAAAGACTTTCAATGAGGAACTATAGGTGAAAGTGGGTGACAAAAGTCAAAAGATTCACACATGGATCAATAATATTCAAGCAGATTGTGATCAAGAACATAATGTACATGGCAAACAGGGATGGGTTCAATGATCTAGTTATCACTGGATAAGATACGAGTCAGATGCACAGGATGACTCACAGCCAATAGGGAGTGGTGATTCACCAGAATTGAGGGCACCTCAAGTGCATACCTTAGAGCTGAAAAATGTACCTTTGCACTTGAAGAAATTTCAGAGACTGAGCAAAGAGAGACCAATAGATTGATTAAATTATAATTGGTCAAGTTGATAACTGTATATACACGTAAATATTTTATCTGTTGTTTAACTTGATGCAAAATAGTTGGTTTGTGTATCTGTTTTCTTTTTAAAAGGGAAGCTCTGTGATACGCATAGTGCAAGGGTAGCTGCAAGATCTCTGTACCACACAATATGACTTTGATAGGTTGTTGGACCAGAATGTCATCAGTTGAGAATTTACTTTCTTCAATAGAGGATGTTCTGTTGACAGCTCAACTTTTTAAAAAAAAACCTTTGCAAGAAACAATACAAAAGAGTCTACAGACTCCCTTTGGAGCTCTCCAAGTTTCCATTGCAACATCTTGCACACTGCATGTTTTGCACCCAATACAAAGTCAAAGTTGAGTTTATTGTCATATGCACAAGTACATGTATGCACAGGTGCAATGAAAAACTTACCTGCAGCAGCATCACAGGCACATGGCATCAGATGAGCAGCCTTCACAAGAGAAACATAAATTAAACACAAATTTTACAAGAAAGAACACAATTAGAACAAAAAAAAGTCCATTTTATTGTAAAGTGGTAAAAGTGGTCATGGTGTTGCTAAACTGTAGTAATTAGGGTTCTACCAGTTGGCTTAAGAACTGAATGATTGAAGGGTAGTAGTTGTTCTTGAACCTGGTGGTGTGGGACTTCAGGCTTCTGTACCTCCTGCCCAATGGTAGCTGCAAGAAAATGGCATGGCAAGGATGATGGGGATCTTTGATGATGGATGTTGCCTTCTTTAGGTAGCGCCTCCTGTGGATACTTCCGATTGTGGGGAGGGATGTGGCTGTGATGTATTGGGCAAAGTCCACTACTCTCTGCAGCTTCTTACGTTCCTGCACATTTGAATTGCCGTACCAGACCATGATGCAACCAGAGCAATAACAAGGACATATATATATTGCAATAGTAATACCTGGCACCTCTCACCAGCACAATTAAGTGAGATGAAAGTTCTGAGGTTTCTTTCAAACTACTGATGGGGTTAGTTGATGGATGGGAGGAGTCTTGTATAGAGAAAAAAGTTTAAAATCTACCTTGCATTATTTTTATGCTGACAATCACACAGAAGAATACTGCAAAGTGCTGCTTCAATGTGCGTTTTAAAAACTAAATAATTCACAGAAAAGCTTCTGCTTTTTTTTTGCCATCCCAGCAATACTGCTCAACCACAAAATCATGAACATTTCAGCAATGAGCTTGATCTATGATGGGCTTAATGGTCCTTCACATGTAATGACCACAGCACATCTTTGTTCAAATATTTAGGTGAAGAAATTCATCTTGGTCACTTACGCTGAGTGCGCAATACAATAACGGCTGCAGGTTGTGCTCCATTTTGGAAATTTGCTTCCATTAAAATCAGTCCATGTTTGACGTGTACTCTTACATGTCTTAGGAGTTTTGCATTCTATCTCTGAACAAGTGGCAATTCCAAGACAGCTAGGGATAAGAATTTTCCACTTGGTTGTGTAGTTATTTTCAGATTAAATCACTCAAAAATCAGCCAAGCCAGCCTAAAAGTTCAAGGAAACATCAAAGCCTGTTGTGTCTTGTGCAAATCAAGTTTCTGTGATCCTCAGGCTTGGCTTTTTATTCAAATAATAATAGAGCTGGAATGTAGACTTGCCCAAGAAACTGGACAAGACCCCAAGATGGAATTAATCACCATGGCGATATGACACTAATTCTACCTTTTGTGGTGGCTTAATGAGGCCACTGAAGCCAAGTTGTTTTATTTGAACACAAAGATATTCACACATCTGGAGTATTTTCCAAGGGCTGAAACTGCGTTCACCACCGTGTAGAGAAACCATCAGCTATGTCCTCCTTGTGGCTCAGCTCAACTCTTATTTCTAACTCTGTGCATTGAAACACAGTCAAAAATGAGCTGGAAGTCAAATGCTGGTGCATTTAACCTCTCCACTCAGTCTCTGCACTCACCCCAGTTATTTACATGAGGTCACTGACTTGGGTAAAAAGTGCAAGTCAGTTTGCTTATTTTTATTTTACTTCATCTTACTGTTTTTAGTTAATTTCCAGCATGTCTAGGTGTTGCAAATTGATTTTTTAAAATTATGTTTTTAACACTAAATGTATTTAACTGTTTTAGTCGAAGGGCAGTCTGGGGTCATGCTTTCAGGATCTGCCTCCAGAGAGTTCATCACTGTCAACTGCTCCACCTCATGGGAAGACATTCAACTTTTGGGCAATGTTTCATACTTTGCAGGTGTACAGGCACCACACATTGTGGACTGTTGGTGGTGGGTCAGATTCAGTGCAACCAGGCCCAAAAATTTGCCAAACTGATCACTCCACTCCAAAAGGCAAATGGCTCCATTTTTATAAGTTACTTAAAATTAGATTATATACTTGTGGTAGGATGCTTTTTGTGACAAACTCATTTTCAGTTTCATGAGGGTACAATATTATATACAATGTAATATTTGAAACATTTTCATTAAAAGGTATTCCAAAATGCTCTCCAATGACACTGATTCATCATAAACTCATTTTCAGTTGCATGAGGTACAATGTTAAATACAATATAATATTTAAAACATTTTCATTAAAAGGTGTTCCCGAATGCTCTCCAACTACACTGGTTCATGACAAAGTTTTACTTTTACTGATGTGCAAATGAGTTTCAGAGGAGCTTGAAGAATCCTTGTTTAGAATGGAAGGAATTTGCACAAGCTTAACAAGCACTGGGACATCGGAAGGTGAGGAGAGGTGTGCATGTATCATCTTTCCTTTTGCATAAGTTTATTTTTGGTTAGAATGTTTCCTGATCTGAGAGAGACTGGAAAGCAGGGATAGACAATTCTTAGCAAAGGAAATAAAAGGTGTCCTCATTTGCAGACATTAAACTTTGACAATACCACTTCGGAGATTCAGGCCCGGTAAAGTAAATGGAGGAGGGTGAAAATGGGGCATACAGTGCATATGCTACTATATAGCCCATTTATTCCATGGAAAATAATTCAACTCCATAATATTTACATCAGCAAAAGAGGCCATTATGCCTATCCAGCCCATCCCGATGTTTGTGTTCCATGTGAGTTATACCTACTCTACTTCAACAAATTCTATCAGAGTAATTATGAGTAGAGAAAGCCATGAAAACATGGTTTTATACTAAGAATTCAAATGCAAGGAAACATAATGTCATTCCTATTGAAGGAAACACTTCCACATAACCCTGCTTGGGCAACTGCACTGTAGAACACCTCCAGTCTGCAAGGGTGATTCTGAACCCTAGTCCCACTCTAAACTTTCTGTCTTTGGCCTTCTGTACTGTTCCAGTGAGGCCCAATGCAAGCTGAAGGAACAGCACCTCATCTTCCATCTAGGCACTTTGCAAACCGTCAGGACTTGATAATGATGCCGACAGTTTCAGATAACAGTGTGTTTTAGAACTGGCCGGATGCAAAATCAGCCACCCATTACGTTAACTCAGTCTTTCTCTCTTTGCAGATCTACCTCAACAACTGAGCCTTTCCAACATCCTCTTATTTCCGATTTCCAGCATCAGCTGTGTTTGGAGTCTCTCAGCCCTGGTATGTTTTTTTTCTTTCCACTACCCTCATTCTACTCCAGCTATGATAAGCAAACATTCATTTTCCGGTCTAGGATGCACTAAAAGCAATTGCATCACCTGGTTTTGCACCTTGGCCTCCACCCTATAACAAACATTCCTTTTGTTCTCTGCACCTCTTCCCACCTCTACAACATAAAGCACACTCTCTTTTTCCACTTTTCCAGTTTTGAGGAAAAGTCATCAACCTGAAACATTAATCTGCTCCCCTCTCCAAAGCTGCTGTCTGACTTGCTGAGTACCCCAGTATTTTCCATTTTTATTTCAGCTTTCTAGCATCTGTGTTTTCTTTTGCTTTTCAATCTCAGAGCCTTTGTTCTAATCACTTTGTGTATACTGGCAAGTAGGCAGAGCTGCACTGACCTGTGGAATATGGAATAAATTAAAGAAGAGCCTTTCAGAATTTTGATTCCAGGAGCCCTTTACAGAATCCCGAGGCTTCAGACGTAGTAGTGCAGTGTGAACAGCAGCATATTAAAAAGCCCAGCACCACACACATATGGCAAGAGTTGGGAAGAACTGTGGGGGTTAAAACAACAATCAGGGACTTGTCATATTTTGAGAAAGGACCATGGAGTTCTTTCAATTAATTAGCTGGGAGAAAGATATGAACAAAGAAACGAGGAATTGTGTCTTACATTGACTCATCACGTTTTTGATTATTTTGTTCTGCATTCCTTCTACCTGCCACCTATTCTTTCCTCAGCCCCTGAGCTATTGACCTTTCTATTCAGGAGTCAGTTCAATGTATGTGCTGATTTGAGCATGATAAACATGCATTATATATTAATTGTCAAGTACAACACACCAATTTGAATTAAATGCCTTACAGAACACAAGGCCCAGATTTTCCAAGTAGAATACCAATGAAATCATCAGCACTCGCCTTAATAAATGAGTAAATTGGATGGCAGTTCCCAGCGACCGTACATAGGCAGATAAATACACGTCAAGTTGTTCCTGTTCATTTTACACTATAGCTCTGCAGGCTGTGCCACATCAGTACCTGACCGAGATCTTGCCTTGTAACACAAGGAGCAGAATGTTGCAACACTTGCACAATACATATCCAGTAAACATGCCAGAAAATGTGGCTTGTTCATCCAAACATAAGTAAACTTTAACAATGTAATTTCTTAATTGCTGCCACACAACTTTGCTGCCAATAAAATTTGCTATCACAATTATGCCATTTTAATTATATTTTCACTTTTTTCACATCTCCAGCGATATTTTTTTCTCTGCACTGTCTTTTGATACCATCTTACACTTCTCTCCTCTTTGCTTTCTTTCTGTCTGCACTTCACTTCCTGTTCACAAGTTTGCATTCATTTAATTTATTTTAGTTGGAAATTTATCCTCAGTCAGGAGAACCAAATATGCAATAAGCTGGCAATTGTATCTTTGACACATTTCCCAATTTTCCAATGCATTCATACAGGTTTCAAATTGGAACATGACAAAAGACTGCAGAAAGTTTATTTTAAAAAAATTGTATATTCACAGCTGATCACAAAACCCTGGCCATGGTTTGGAAAGACTGAATAGATACAAGGTTATATTATCGTTTTATGGGTACTTGCAGGACTGCACATTATTTCCGTCCCTTACAAACAGTGTTTACTTACTGAAGCTTTTATGCACAGCAATTCATGTACATCTAACATTCTGATTCCTGATGATTTTTATTCCTTTGAACCAAACTAAAACAAAATTAGTTTTGTCACATGCTTCTCAACATAATGTATTTATCCACTGTCAGTTACTCAGTGCAGATTTGTTTTTATTCAATTTGCCAAAACGATGCCAATTTTTTTTTTAACTGGAAATAAATTAGGTTTGGATTTTAGATTTATGAGAAGTTTAGGTTATCAGAGATAGTGATTATCTGCTAAATAAATTTAATTTTAATTTAACCTAATCTGAGAGAACAGCAAGCTTAATTGAAGCATAAAATTAGGTAATGCTTCACTCTGATCCATTTGATTCCACTCCTCTCCCTGAGAACTACCCTGAGACTGAACAAGCCTATTGACAACATTGGCATCATGTGATGATCTTTGGACCACAATTCCGTGCCATTTATTTTCACACATGAATCACACTTTACCCTGCATCAGACCAGTTGCTGGTGAAATCTGCATCCACACTTTCATTACCTCTAGTCTTGGCTTTTCCAATGTGGAGTTGGCCAGCCTCCCTAGTTCTGCTCTCTGTAAACCTGGAAAAACAAGGAGAGGGAAAAAAAACACAGGAGGTGAATACCATGATTTATCAATGTAAAGCAGATCAAACTAGAAATAAATGAAAAACACTATGCTGCTGGAGGAACTCAGCAGGCCAAGCAGCATCTGTGGAGAACTAAACATTGGGGAATGCCCAAGGATGAATGTCACAGCAGAAGGGGTCCAATTAAAACAAATTTTTCAGGGAATAATAGTTAATGGGACTTCCACAGTTGCATTTTAGGGGAAGATGCATCAACACTCTGCTGAGAAAGGAATACGGAAGTTAGCTGGGGGGGAGGCTCATGTGGATCACTAAAACCCAATTTGTTCAATTGATTGGCTTCTTTTTGCAGTATAGGTACTTTTGACAACAAAATGAATTTCCAGAGTACCAAAGAAATCCTGAACAACCAAGCAGAAATCAGAAAGGTGAAAAAAAAAGTCCTCATAATATTTTAAAATGCTCCAAACCTGACAAAATGAATTTCTGTAACAAGGCAGAATAACACCGCCCCCCCCCCCCCCCCCCAGATGCTCAGGTGGCATACTTTGTCGTTATCAATACAACATTAGGCCTGATAATTGGAACCTAGTTGACACTCATAATATCCAAATAAAATCTGAACGGAGCATTAAATAGCACAAATAAATTGTTGAATTTCTCTACATGGATGAATTATGAAGACTGAATTCTTTCTTAGAATTGTGTAGTGATAATGTCCCTTTTTGTCATTAATTTTGGCCTCTAAATCTGGACAACTTTTCAGAAAACCTGATCTATTTTGTGTTTCTACCTGCATAGGGGATAGGACTGGTTTACTTGCACTCAGGTGACTTTTAAAAAAAGGATTGAGAGAATAGCAATGTTTTTCTCTTCTGCACCAAGTCTGAATTTCTCACTGTAAGCATTTCACGTGAAACGCTGCAGTACAGATTGCACTTTCAACTATGTTTCACTTTAATACTCTGTGGCTTTAAATCATCCATTCCCCAACAGTGTCCACACTAGCCATTAAAGGCTTTAGACTTTAATCAAGCCTCATCATTCTAGCAA